>NW_008704623.1:852101-855640 GCF_000326865.2 Helobdella robusta | reverse complement strand
ACTACTATTACTACTACTACATGTTTTACTACCACCACTACTACAACTACAACTACTACTACTACTACTACTACTACTACTACTACTATTACTACTACTACTACTACGTGTTTTACTACCACTACTTCTGCTGCTACTAATACTGCTGCTACTTTTAACGCTGCTACTACTACTGATATTTTTAACTTTAGCAACAAACAACAACAACAACGACCAATAATAAAACACACACACATGGCTGGTCGCATAGATTAGCTTCCAATCATTGCAGGATTAAGTTGCATGCGTGGTCCGTTTGTGTATATGTTTGTATAACTTTGTATATTTGTGTATATGTTTGCATGCGTCTGTTTGTATACATATGCATTAGTTTGTATATGTTTGTATGTGTATGTTTGTGTACATATGCATTAGTTTGTATATGTTTGTATGTGTATGTTTGTATAAATACGCATTAGTTTGTATATGTTTGCATGTGTCTGTTTGTATACATATGCATCAGTTTGTATATGTTTGTATATGTTTGTATGTGTATGTTTGTGTACATATGCATTAGTTTGTATATGTTTGTATGTGTATGTTTGTATAAATACGCATTAGTTTGTATATGTTTGCATGTGTATGTTTGTATACATATGCATTAGTTTGTATTTGTTTGTTGTATATGTATGTTTGTATGTGTATGTTTGTATACATCTGTATTAGTTTGTACATGTTTGTATGTGTATAATTGTATACATAGGCATTAGTTTGTATGTGTATGTTTGTACAACTTTGTATATTTTTATATATGTTTTTATATATATGTTTGTATTAGTTTGTATATGTTTGTTTGCGTATGTTTGTTTGCGCTTGTTTATTATGTTTGTATGTAGATGTTTGTATGTGTGTGTACGTTTGTATATTTTTGTATGTGTTTGTATATTCACGTATAACGATTATTTTGTTTGCAATAGTTAGTCGCGGGAAAAAGTAAGATTAATTTTCTTTACACGTAAGCATTTTTGGTTGATTTTTATTTGTTTATGTTTGGTTCAGAGTCGAAAATTGGTTTAATTTGTTCTTTTTTCGTTTGTTAAAGAACCTTTTTGACATTGCCACATTGTATTTGTACAACTCAATTTTATAAATCATCCCTTACTGATCCACTCCGATGTTGGTTAACATCTTCACTTAACAACTTCTCAATCAATCACCCATATAAACAATTTTATTTAAGCGGCAGACAGGCTAGGATCGTTCCCTGCAACTCACTCAACCATACAAATGAAATTTGCACTCCCAATAAATCATTTGAATAAAATTGATCCCACCCAGGTCTGGTTCAAGAACAGACGAGCGAAATGGCGCAAGAAGGAACGCAACCTGGAAACGCTGAAGAACGGCTTCGGTCCGCAGTTCAACAGCTTCATGCAGCCATTTGACAGTGGAGCGTTGTACGCCGCTGCTAGCTACAACTACTCGCCCTACAACAGCTGGGAGCCCAAGCTGACTCCCCCCACACCGAAGAACATCCTCCCGTGGAACACCCACCCACTCAACTCTCTCACCTCATCTCACCATCTCTCTTCGGCAGCCTGCGTCAACATACCACAGCAAATGTGCTTCACAGCTTCAACTAACCACCCACTCATGTCCGGTCTGACAGGAGGGAGTGGAGTTCTGGGGTCTGCGGCCAGCCCTCCGAGCCCCTACTCAACGTCAACAAATCACCCGAGATCCTACTTAGCAGCGTACGCCAGCATGAGAGATTACACGAGTGGCACTAGCAACGGCGTTTCATTAGCATCCAACCTAAACAACCTAAACAACAACAACAACAACAGCCCACTTGCCAGTAGCTTAAACAACAACAACAGCAACAACAGCAGCAGCAGTAGCTTAGCAGCTTTGCGGTTGAAAGCCAAGCAGCACGCTACAACTTCAGCTTTCCCTTACGCCTCGTCAATGGTCATGACCTCGAGGCAGACGCCCATGTCCGCCTGTCAGTATGGTGGGGCATCACTCCTACCCTAACCACTGCTCTGATTACTGTCATAGACTGAATTTTTTAATCATTTTCTTGGAGAATTTTTGTTGCTGTTTTAAAATTTGCATATTGGTTTGTATAGATATATATAAATAAACAAATGTAACTGGGGGTATAGAAATCAGTAAGTTGATATTGTATATATGTGATGTGTGTGTGTGTGAGAGTGTGTGTGTGTGTGTGTGGTTTGTGTGTGTGTGCGTTAAATATATACATATGTACAAGAAGTGCATGTACATACATGTAACCAGAGTTGTTAAAATACTCAAATTGCCAAATATTTAAATTCTTTGCAAATATTTGGTCAATATTTAGTATTTGAATGGTATTTAAATATCAAACCCCCGCTATCTAAATACTGTCTTCTAGCAGTTCAGGAATGGTTTAAACACCATACAGTCATCGTTTGATACAACTTTGATACACTATCAACACGAGAAATTTACGGTATCAGTTAATTAATTACAATATTTCCATTGTGATCATTAAGTAAGTAGATTGGTGCAAAGTTAGCCCTGCCCAAATGAAAATAGACAACTGATAAAGCAACTTTTTTGTCAAAAAAATAAAGTCTGTTACGTAATAAATCACTATAATATATACTGTAATAATAATCACTAAGCAACTTTTTTGTCAATTAAATTAAATTAAATCTCTTACTTAGTATAATTCAATACTGTCAAAATATTGCAATTCAAAATGATTGTTTGAGATACCTCATAAAGTATTCAGATACTATTGGGGCATGTATTTAAATATGCTACTCTGGATACTTAACTACATTGTACAAAACTACAGTCAATTAATTCTATTTTGATGTGTTTTAAAACATTTTAAACAAATGTCCGAGTTAATTTGTGTTTCTAGCATTTGAAAAAATTTGAAAAAAGCCTATAAATAAAATAAAATATATAGATGAATAGATAAAGATATAGATATATATATATATGTATATTATACATTTTATAGACTAAACTAATTATATTTTTATAACATAATTTTTTTATTATGTACATTGTATATATGCAACATATATATATATATATATATATATTATTACTATATATATATATATATATATATATTTAGAACTAATATACTATATATATATATATATATATATATATATATATATATCAAATACATTCCGTATTATGCTTCTTATCAAGTTAACTATTTCGTTATTGTTTAGAAAAATTTGTCTAAAAAAATCGCTGCAACAATCAATGATACTAACTAAATTGTAAATAATACTGCCATTTCTTACTGTACTCTTACCAAAATCAGTTATACATTTTACAAGAAATCCTACAACTTTTAATACTGCAATTATAGCTATAAATCAAAATTCTACAACGACAACAACAACATCAACAACGACAACAACAACAACAACGACAACATCAACAACAACGACGACAACCACAACAACAACATCAACAAAAACAACAATAACAACACAGCAATAACAATAACAAAAGCAACAACAACTGACATAATCGCCAAACTA
>NW_008704623.1:822012-850494 GCF_000326865.2 Helobdella robusta | reverse complement strand
ACATTCGGATGCCTCTTAATAATTGAAAACATTACGGCATCTTCTTGTCGATTCTTTCATTTGTGAAAATTTAATTTTTTTTTAAATTTAAAAATTTGAAAAAATCATTTAAAATCTTTAAATAAAAATAGAACAACCACAACAACAACTACAACAACAACAACAATAACAACAGCAACAACAACAACATAAACCTAAACACAAACACAACAACTCCACCGAAAACGTCAACAGAATACGTAACCCAACAAATCACCCACATACAAAAACAAATTGCACTCATAAATAACAGCAACAAACAAACAACAACATCAATAACACAAAACAACAACAACAACAACATATACTATCATAAAAATTCATTAAACAAGAACATCAATTGATAGCAACAACAACATCAGCATCATCAACAACAACAACATCAGTCTCAACAAAAACATCAGCAGCAGCAACAACAACAACAGCAACAAAAATTGATGTGATGCAACTAAGCCGGTAGGATTAAGTTGCAGGAATTGAATTGTCCATTGTAGTTAATTGCATGGAGGAAATGCGATATTGATGGGTTGTGGGGATTAGGTTGTTGTTGTTGCTGCTGCTGCTGCTGTTGTTGTTGTTATTTTTGTTGCTGCTGCAGTTGCTTCTGTTGTTGTTGCTGCTGCTGCTGCTGTTGTTGTTGTTATTTTTGTTGCTGCTGCAGTTGCTTCTGTTGTTGTTGTTGTTGCTGATGCTGTTGTTGTTGTTATTTTTGTTGCTGCTGCAGTTGCTTCTGTTGTTGTTGCTGCTGCTGTTGTTGTTGCTGCTGCTGTTGTTGTTGTGCTGTTGTTGCTGTAGACAATAATAATGATTGTTGTTGTTGTTGTGGTTGTTGTTGTTGTTGTTGCTGTAGACAATGATGAGGATGGAGAGAGATGTTATTGCTTCTACTTCTACGGCTGCCTTTGATAGCAATTGCAATGGATTCTATAGATGTTGTTAATGCGTCAGTTTTGTTTGTGAATTTGTGTCTTTGTGTATGCGTTGCTGTTTTGTTGCTCTCTTTTCTTTTGTTTACCCAACAACTTCGACGTTGGTGCTGGAGTTATATGTGACACCCAGAGACGTATCCAAGAAAGGGCCTTTGGGGCCAAACCCTCCCCACAATGTATGATTTTATTTGGGTTAAGATTAAATTTAACAAGATATCTTTTTAAAAAATTCCTTTCAAAGTTCTTCTAGCTCTGACGAATCCTTTTGCTTAGAGTCAAAATGTTTTGGGTCCTTCGATTACCAGTTGGATTTTTGTATAGTTAGTTACCAGTTGGGTTTTTGTATAGTTAGTCTAATTTGACAGGTTAGTCCAATTTGGCATTATCAATTTTCAATTTAATTAATGTTATGTTACAAAAAAAATCACAGTGAAATGAATTTACAATATGAATTTATAACTACCTTAAAATTAAATAATTAGTTAATAATATTTCCCATAATTAAACATTATTATTATTATTATTATTATTATTATTATTATTATTATTATTATTATTATTATTATTATTACACTAAATAAATAAATAAATGTCGCAAAATGAATCAATTAAAATGAAAAAGAAAACATTAGACCATTTGAACTAAATTTTCCAGCCAAGCGAGTGAGAAATATTTTCACGCCTATTTATATTTCATTCGAGAGATGAATAGAAAAACTTGAATGTCTACTATTGCAAAATATTCCAAGAGACTTTTTAGCCCGTTCTGGGGAGAAGGCTATCCCGATTCCACCCCCTACTAGCCCTGATTTCACCACCGTACTTAGGGTAGAGATTGACAGTTTACTGGGTGTTGGATGGAGTAATTAGGTGATAATCAGATGATGTTGAGAGTAGAGATAATAATGAAAATGTTGATGATGTTGTTGTTGATGTTGATGATGATGACGACGACGATTTTATTAAGGATAGCTACGATGATAAAAATTAACAGGTGAGTCAGTCAGAACGATTCATCAAGAGGTTCATCAATAGAAATTTATTTCGCTATTAACAATATCAATATCCAAATCAAACTGGCATGGCGTGATTCCTCAAATGATTGATTTCAATAATGAAATATGATTAATTAAACCTACTTATTAATTATCTATTTTATAATTTAAATAATTAAACTTAATATAATAATGATAAAATGATTTGTATTGAAAATAAGGTGGAGACTTTATTTCAATTTTTAACATTTTTTTTTATAAAAGTCAGCGTTTGTAACTAGAATTGATGTTTTTATTCTGTATTTCCTGTAAAGACCCTTTTTTGTTCGTGGTTGGCTCATTTTTGTGGGGGCCCTCTTCTGGATGGCCCACACATAAATTCGACCGTGCGTTTTTTATTATGTTATTATCGACACTTGAAAGCATGAATTAACCCCACATGCTCGCCAGCAATGCTAATAATTATGTTTTATTACCATCATTATAATTACAGATTCATATATCACACGTTAGGCGTTAAACACACGTACACAGGCACACACACGCGCACACACGCGCACACGCGCACACACGCGCACACGCGCACACACGTATACACACACGCACACACACACACACACACACACACACACTCTTACCACTCAACACAAAATGGTTAATAATGAAAATTTTATTTTATTGATAAGACAATCTATCAAGCTATCAAAACTAAAATATGAACCAATCATCCACATCAACAACATCAATATTACCAACAGCAGCAATATATCGCATTATAATTACTAATTAATAATAATTAATTATTATTATTATTAAACATTGATAATTAATACTAATAAAAAAATTATTAATTAATAATTAAAAAACTAATGATTGTAATAATGTTAAAACAATTGGTATCTTCATCATTATAAGCATCATTCTTACTAGCTACAACTACTACTGCCGCTACTACTACTACTATTACTACTACTGCTGCTGCTGCTACTACTACTACTACTACTACTACAGCTACTACTGCTACTGTTATTAATGTCATTATTAGTAGTAGCATTTCTTGATGGTTGTATTTATCGCAAAGACCAAAGAAGTCATAATACTTACTAGTAAGCAATTGTATCGATTACGTGATAGGATGAGCCGAGTGCATAGGAAACTAAATAAAGTTTAATTATCGACCATATAATTGCCCGCCAAAGTTTCATTATCGATTGTAACTAACAACAACAGCAGCAGCAACAACAACAACAAAATCAGCAACAACAGCAACAACAAAAACAACAGCAACAACAACATCAACAACAACAACATCCTCAACAACAACAACAAAATCATCAACAACAACAACATCAACAACAACAACAACAATAACAACAACATCATCATCATCAACAACAACAACAACAATAATAATAATAATTCTTTTTGGTTTGTGGTAATAAAAACAATTTTATCAGTGATAATATTGATTTGGAAATGAATAAACCCCTAGTAAACAACAACAACATATTGAACAACAACGTCATCATCATTATCATAATCAGCAGCAACAACTAAATGATCATTATCATAATCAACAGAACATCATTCAATACTCGAAATAATAACTCCATGATAAAGGATGGAATTTACAATTGGGTTTGTAACTTGTTGTGTGTGTGTTTGTATGTATGTATATATGTATGTGACAGTGTGTGTGTGTATGTGACCGTGTGTGTGTGTATGTGTGTGAGCACGTGTTTGGTGTAGTCATTTGGTTAGCAACTTAAAATTAAAAGAAACAATTTCTTAATACGTGTAAAATGTATAGCTATAAATAGCTATGTATTTAGGTCTACGAGTTGTGTATGTGCAAGTATGTCTTAGTGTGTCTTGTGTGTGTGTGTATATGTGTGTGTGTATATATATGTGTGTGTGTATATATATGTGTGTGTGTGTGTGTACGTGTATATATATATGTGTGCGCGTGATCAAGCTAACATTTTTTCAACATATTATCGATCGTTGTTAGCGTAGCTTGGCTTTCTATTTCATGTTGATATGTGATAGTGTAACATCTTCTCATCTTTATATGGAAATTATCTCGGGTTTTCCCCAATATGTATGTATGTGTGTATGTGTTGTGTGTGTGTGCGTGCGTGTGTGTATGTGTGTGTGTGTGTGTGCGTGTGTGTGTGTGTGTTGGTGTATAATTTATACTTTTATGTTTAAACAAGTATGTAGGTATTTATGTGAATAATATAATAAATAAATGTTTATATATATATATATATATATATATATATATATATATATATATATATATATATATATATATATATATATATATATATATATATATATATATATATATATATATATATATATATATATATATATATATATATATATATATATATATATATTGATTGTGTTATTATTGTTATACAAACATAAATTTGTGTAATTTTGTGTGTATGTATGTCTTTTTTATTTTTTATTTTTATTTTATTTTCATTATAGAGGATCAAATAAGTTTAAAATAAACTTGTGGAGAGGCCACCCTTAACTAAGTCATTAATAAAAATAAGGTTCAAAGGTTAGAGAATTAAGAGACTCAATTTCAGCGTTCAATGCATTCAAATACTATATCGAAATTTTATAAAAATGTTAACTCGAATGAAATACATTCAGATAATACTTCTGAACCAGTCAAATAATCAAAATAATAACGGACAGACAAAAACACACACGCACCACACATACGCACGCACAACACACACCCACACATCCATTCATATTTAAACAACAGCTATATATTAATGTATATAAATCGTTAGATGGTGGTTTCGGGGTGAAGTAAGTAAAGCTGAGATTGCAACCTTTTTTTGAAGAGTTGCTTGTTTGTTATGTTATGAATGGCATGGGGCAAAAATAATTTCCAAATTTTAGGGCCAGTTGTTTTTAAACTTGTAGAGATGAGTTTAAGGCGAGTTTTAACTGAGTAAAATATAGTAGTGTGTCTAGTTTTGAGGGTTTGAACAGATTCACTGAGTGTATTAAAGTTAGTAAAAAATGAGGGAAGTAAATTATTTAAGAATTTGAAAACAAAAATAGCTGTAAAATAAATGGTATGTATTAATCTATTTTCAGCTATTATAAGCTAAAATGTGTACATAAAAATTGTGGGTTTATTGAGAAGAAAAGTCAAATAAAGGCATTTTACTGTTAATTTGGATGAGTGATTCATATTTGATTGAAATTTGTTTTTAATTTATGATATAAACACGTTTTAGTAATGAAATTTACATTTAAAAATTTCCCAATAAACGTGATTTAAATGAAAAATATTTTTCTATTTATTCGGTAACTGCATGTTATTATTATGAGTTATATGTTACTATTATTATGATATTAGTGGTTTTCATTGTTAATTGTAGTTAGTTTAAATAAATTATAAATATAATTGCGATTGTGTGGGTGTTTTTTGTTTGTGTTTGTGTGTGTGTGCGTGTGTGTACGTGGTGTGTGCGTGTGCGTGTGCGTGTGTGTGGTGGGGTATAAATACTTCGATGTTTGAAAATTCATAAGCAATAGCAGACGATCAAGACAACTTGATTGTTTCTATACTTACTTGAATATTTTTTGGTAAAAATTGATTGTCAGATAAAATCAAATTATTTACATTCAGTAGAGACAAATAACGTCGTTTACCATGTTCACTAAGTTCACCCTGTTCACCTGGTTCATCCTGTTGTTCACCTTGTTCTCTCTATTTGGTTCAGTTTCGGCTGATACGTTAGTAAATACATACGCTATACCAAATTAAATCAATTGTAGCAGTAGTAGTAGTAGTAGTAGTAGTAGTAGTAGTAGTAGTAGTAGTAGTAGTAGTAGTTATAGTAGTAGTAGTAGTAGTAGTAATAGTAATAACAACAATACCAGGAACTACACGGTGGTTGGACCAACCAGTTTGAGGCCGGGTCACCCGTACAGTTTCAGCGTCCAAATTTATGGGGTTCCAAATCCAGTCAGGTAAACTACTTCATTATTATTTATACTACAACTTCGACTGCTACCACTACTGCTGCTGCTGCGGCTGTTACTACTACTACTGCTACTACTACTACTACTACTACTACTACTACTACTACTACTACTACTGCGGCTGCTATTACTGCTACTGTTTCTAATACTACGAAACAACTAAATATTTTAAAAAATACCTATCTTGAAGATAATTTTCATTGGATAGGCCTATTTTTAAGTGCGAACAATGAACCTGTGGCAAATGTAGCGAGTAGTTCGTGCACGGTTACCACTACCACACACATTACCATTTCACTGAACGCTACCGACAACAACTTCAATTTAGAAGATATCTCTGCCATCAGATAATACTTTTGAAAGAAAAACACACTTCCCCAATCATTCACATTTGATTTTTTGAAATTTTTTTTTTCTATATAATTGTAGCTACACGCTACTGGCAAAGATAGTCAACTCTGGAGACGATAATGACGTTTTGGTTGAAGAGGAGTTTACTGTAGTACATGGTTCAATTAAATGATTAATTTAATATTATTATTGATTAATATAAATAATATTCACTACCAACATTTTGTCATAATATTGTTCAATTTTTTTTTGAAAGAAAAATTTAATTAAAACATTTAAAAAAATTTTAATTTGCAATTTTCGATGAAATTTTTCTAAAACAAAAGTATCGATAAATCGATAAATTAATAAAAGTCGTTATACTTTTTAAAAAAATTTCCAGCCTCACTGCAGACTTTTTCGTTGAATGTTAGTTAAATTATTTTATTTTTAATTTAATCTTTCTGATTAATATCTTTATTAATTAAAATTAATAAAGAAAAGAATTGACTCATAAAAATTTAATTAATTTGATTTTAAACATTGGCAGCTCTGTCAAACGCAGAGCTGTGTAGACATTCGGAATTTAACCAAATGAAAAGATATCCTTAATTATCCAAAGGTGCCAATCAATTTTCCTGACACTGCTTACACATTCAAAGTGACAGCAAGTGGTGGAAAGATAAGTTTCAACAACAGTCACTATTTGTCAGTTAGTCAGAAAACTCACTCCGTCTTCATACAAACAGACAAGTACCTCTACAAGCCTGGCCAGACAAGTTAGTTAGTCTTTGAATGGCCTTCTTATTAGGTTATGTGCAGTTGTTTTGGAACATTCTCACTTGTAGGCTAAAAATCACGGGTTGGGTGGCATGTGAAGTTTGTTATATGTTCTAAATGTGTTCTTCAATCTGTACAAACTTTTTGAATTTGAATATTTTATTAGTCTTTTTATAACTTATTTCTTTCATATTGTTTTTTTTTTATTTGTTTTACAAACCTCTCTTTAATATTTAGTATAGTTAGCAACATAAGGCACAATGAATACACGTGAATCATAGCATCACAAACTCACACATTCTTTGCGTTCGAACCTGGTTACTGCGACAAAGATGTCAGGCTTCTTGACCATTACACTATCAGGCAGCCCAAATTATTTTATTTGATTGTTTTACTTTTTTCCAGTAAAGTTTCGTGTTCTTGGAATTCAGTCGAACTTGAAACCTTACAAAGAAGCTTTCAACATAACGATCTACGTTAGACCACTTCATTACTGCAACCTAAAATATCTCATATAGCTAAATTTTTTATGAAAACAATTGTAGTTGATAAATGGCTCAGTTGGCAAAACTGTTGTTCGAATCACTAATGTTTATAAGCAGTGACAGGGTGACCTGGTTCAAATGCATTACGATCTTCAAATGAAAGATATTTAATGATACATTAATTTAAAAACGTTTCAACATGCGCACATACGCACACACACACACACACACACATACATACAAACATACGTACACACACATACACACATATACATGCACATACATACATACACACATACATACATACATACATACATACATACATACATACATACATACATACAAACATACATACATACATACATACACACATACATACACATGTTTTGAATTTAGGATCAGAATGGAAATAAAATTTTCCAAATGCTCAACGCGAAGAATGACTCAGGTATTCTAACCAATAATCAACTGTTGCTACTATTGCAACCACTTTAGCTGCTGAGGCCACTGTCGTTACTGTTAATACTGCTACAGCTGCTTAAAACTTACTAATGCTACTGCTATTATTATACCTTATTATATTATTATTATATTATGTTATATATTATTATAGTATATATTATATTATTGTTATTATTATGAATGATTATATTATTATTATATCATATATTATATTACACTATTATATTATTGTTATTAATATAAATGATTATTATATATTATTATTATTATATTATATTATCATAAATTATTATTATCATAAATATGAACAAAAATGCTAATGAAACTTATTTTGATAAAGGTGTTGTCAGTGGTCAGTTGAAACTTTCAGACATAACCCCACTAGGGGATTGGATGATTGAAGCCATCTCCCAAGTTCCCGCCAACATTTTTATTATTCACATTTCAAGATATTATTATTTTTGTTATCCTTACCTAATATTTTTGTTACTCTTATCAATTCTCTCTGCATTGGTCCTCAGAAGTATCAAAAAACGCAAAGCGTAGAGTTTTATGAACACACAACAATGATTCCTGAAATTTTATTTTCTCAGGGCCTAACCGAGACCAAAACAATCCAAGTGGCTGAATACGGTTAGTGATTGAGATAGCGTGAGCGCGAGCACACACAAACGCGCGCACGCACACACACACACACACACACACACACACACATATATATATATATATATATATATATATAAACACACATATTCATACACACCACCAAACCGCGCACACACGCATAGGCATACACAACTAAATATTTATATTTTCTTCTAAAATTTGTTCGTTTATTCGCTTAGTCAATTACTCGTTTATTCATTCTACGAAAAGTTCTTCCGAAATTTGAGGTCAAGGTCATTTTACCGCCCTACTTCCACCTGATCGAACAGTTTCCGAGCAAGCAAGATAACCTTCTCATCACCATCACTGCCATGTTAGGCGCCGGCGATGATACTTATTTTTATTACTTTATCATTTTTACTTGTCTTCAATATATACCTACTTTTCTGATGATAACCTTAAAATTCGTCATCTCATTCTCTGAACTCGTTGTTTCTCTGTCTCTCTCTCTCTCTTTCCCTTTCTATCTCTCCCTCTCTCTCTCCCTATTTGTTGTCTCTGTTTCTTTTGACTCTCTTACTTTCTTACTTTCTCTCTCTCTCTCTCTCTCTCTCTTTCTTTCACACACACACACACAAACACACATTGTTAAACATGTACTAATTCAGTTACACATATGGGAAGCCAGTAAAAGGATCGGCGATGGTTAGCTTGGAATTGGAAAGTTATTATGCAGAAGGAAAACCTAGAATCACAAAAAATTTGATGGTAGGTTGTGCTTTTGGGGAGTTTATTTTATTTGGAAATGTTAGAAGTTTGTAAAATGAATAGATGACAAATTTTTACGTGAATTTGAATGAAAATTTGGTTAGTTGACAGACGGAAAAGCAGATTTGAAGATGACGGTAGCAGAACTTTCATCACTAGCTCCGCAACCACCCCAATCCTGGTTTACTCTCGACAACCAAGTCCTGAATGTATCAGTCGACGTTACGGAAACCGCAACAGGGATTGTTCTGTCGGGAGTAGGTTCCGTTGAGATTGTATCCCAACGATATCTCGTGAAGTTTCTAGATGTTACACCGAAGAATTTCAAACCCGGATTCAAATACTTTGCTTATGTAAGCCGGTTTTTCAATTTTTGATTTTTGATTTTTTTTATTTGATTTGATTAGATTTTATTTTCTTATTAAATTTTATTGAATTTAATTTAATTTTTTTATTCTAAATAAATTAAAAATTGATTGATATAGCATAAAAACTTAAAATTAGAACCTTCATTAACAGCTATCAAACTGGAATTAAATATCCACAGCAAATTTAGAAAAAAACCAAATTTCAAAATAACCATCTCCCCAAACTATTTCCTAGGTGCAACTAACCCAAAAAGATGAATCGGAGCCAAAGTTGGCGGACATCCAAGACGCCAGTGGAAACTTCAAAAACCTGACGGTTAAAATCACCCTGACAAACACCATTCCAGCACCTACTCCAGTTATGGAAGATATCAACGACAATGAGGTGGTGCTTGCAATCAAACCCAAGATCTTCAGGCCTTTTATTGAACAAGGCTCAACAACGACCCATGTAGAAATCAAAAATGTTTCGTTGACCCAAAATGGTTTTGTTCTTTTCAGCGTTGAAACTGAGGCCTTGACAACCAGTATTTCTTTGGAGGTAATACTTTTAAATTTTGGTTTTAATTTGCTTTTTATGCTATTTAGTATTCTCTTCAATATTTTTATTTGTTATTTAGTATTTTTGTATTTTTCAGAAGTATCAGCAGCAAATAGTCATATGGTCACCGAGTTAGCTCAGTCGGTAGGAGTGCCTTGTCTCGCGTCCCTAATACGCGATGGCAGGGTTCGAATACTGCCTGTCTAAAACTCAAAGACCACTTTATATATGTATATACATTTATATAGTAAGTTGACATGAATCCACAAGTACGTGAGTTTATAAAGGGGTGAGAATTTCCAACCTGTTTTTGCTTGCAGACACCATAGGTGGGTGTCTCCTTGCAATCGAACCAAGCTACTGCACCATCAGTACCACCAGGAATTTTTACCATTACTCTAACGCAACATTTCTCATACGTGTCAATGTAATAATAGAGCAACTATAATTAAAGTGATCCATTAATATATCTCGATGTAAAAGTGTGGCTGTTTGCATCGTTAACAATTGGAAAACACCGATGACGGTAAAAAAAAATCTGGTAAATCTGGAAAATAACATTCATAACAACATTTCAGTAAATAGTATTTATAAAATAATTCTAACAAACTCCTCAAAGGTGTCATTTTACGATAGCTTATCAAACACAACGTCAATCGGATACACGTCGGCCAATAATTTTCAGAGTAGAGATGGGAAGTTGATTCAGATAAGTCTCATTGACCCCAACCAAGTTGTCAAGGTTTTGTACAGCACTGTACTTTTAATGTAATGAATTCACCATCTATATTATTCATATTAGTATTAAAATATTCATCATCGTCGTCGTCATAGTAGTAGTAGTAGTAGTTGTAGTTGTAGTAGGAGTGGTGGTAGTAGTAGTAGTAGTGGTAGAAGTGGTAGTAGTAGTAGTAGGAGTAGTAGTAGTAGTAGTAGTGGTGGTGGTGGTAAAAGTAGTAGTAGTGGTAATAGTAGTATTAGTAGTAGTAGTAGTATTTTTATTATCATCGTCAAGATTATTATCATTAGCCACACATATGTTGTTGATGATCACGCAACAAACAAGCACTGCGCTGTAAAATAATTTTTATTGCTTGTTAATGAAAGTAATTAAAAATAATAAATAATAACAACAAATTATTATTATTATTATTATTATTATTATTATTATTGCGTTATTATCATCATCATTTAATGAAATAAATAAATAAATAATTTATTTCCCAGTCATCTCAAACCTTGAGATTCCACGTTAACTCCAGCGAGCCCATCAAATCATTTCAATACCAAGTTAGCCTTTTTATTTTCCAACGCAGATTATCACTTTTAACTAGTCGCCAGCCGCCCGCCAATAACAACGGTCATCTCGTTGACCAGACTCAAAAAGGACAGTAACAACCAACTAAAATTTTCATTTTCAAGCTCCTGGGCAAAGGGGGGATCCAGTACTCCAATGTGTTATCGACGAATTCCGCTAAAAAGTTGCACACACTATCAGTCAAAATAACAGCGGAACTGGCGTCATTGTTAGCTCCAGAAGCCAGAGTCGTCGTCTTCTACGTTACCACCACTGGCGAACTAGTGGCCGACAGTCTGGCTCTATCCGTTGTGGATTACTTTTCCAATAAGGTCTGTGATGGTTTTGGTGCTGGCGAGCATTTATATTTAAATGTTCTTGCTGATGAGTTTTAACTTTGGATTGATTGGTGAAATGATGTATTTATAAGCAAGGATTTATAGGTGAGAATTTCTTCGCATTCACACCAGGTAACTATAACACCAGTGTCAGGCACCTTAACCATTACACTACCGTGCCGTTTAAATAGTTAAATTCAATTTTTAAGCGTTAAATAAATGTTAAAAATTATCTCCAAAGGTGTCGCTATCGTTCAGCAAAAACAGCACAGAACCAGGTAAGGCAGTTGTTTTGAGGGTCAACTCCTCACCACATTCCTACGTTTCGCTGCTGGCTGTTGACCAAAGTGTTCTGCTGCTGAGTAGTATTCAGAATGAAATCAACAGACAAATTGTTAGTCGTGCGTGTTGTTGTCTGTGGCGGATCTAGCCAAAATTTTGGAAATGTTGCAAAAATTAGCTTGAGAGCCATAGTTAACCGACCTTCAACACACACCACTGCTGGTTGTTGTTGTTGTTGTTGTTGTGGCTTGTTTGGTTGTTTGTGGGTGTTTGTTGGTCATTTGAAGGTTTCACTCAATCTAATGTACATTGCAATAATACTTTGAGTCAGAAAACTTCAATAGAAAGCGTATGGTTGATAGCCAAACTAATAAACAAATAGCTAACAAATACATACATACTTGCAATAAAACAAATCCTCTGTAGTAATAAATTTCATTTTTCCACTAATATTTTTTAAAGGTACTCATATTCCTCTGTTTAGATGCAAATTTTTCTAGATGATAAAGTTAATAAAACTGAAAAAATTTATTATAGGTCTTCAACGACCTCGGCAAATATGCCCATGGTGACGGATACGTCGCTCCGGATCTCTGGTTCCGGAGAATGTGGTGCCCCATTTGGCTGGGTGGTGTTTCCACTCAATCTTTACTCGAGGTGCCTTTCTTTTAAATTTTTCATTTAGTTTTTTGGTATATTTCATCGTCAACAGAATTAATGCTCGAAAAAAAATGAAGCCGATTTGACAGATTTTACAAAGACATTTTAGTAATTCCAACTTAAATTATTCATAATATATGAAATCGTCTTAAGAACTCTGTCAAAAAAATTAAATAATATCGAAACGCAATTATTTTTTACGATCAGAACGCTGGCTTATTCGTCTTAACCAACTATTTTATCAAAGAGCAGGACAGGTTTATATTTTTCAGAGGTATTCAGCTTTTTTTTTTACAAGTTCTTATTTGGATTTTTTATTCAAAAAAGAAAATTGTTGCATTTTTCGCAAAACCCAATAAAAAAAATAATACAATCTAACAAAACTTACAGTCAAAATAAAAATTTTTTAACGTCATCACATCACCATCGTCATTAACAATGATGTGAATGAAACAAATGGAAAATTTTTGTTCCTAGATAGACCAATGATGAGGATGATGATGGCTAAAGGACAACCGGAAGTGCTAGATTCATCACCATCCTCATCTTCGACATCCCCAAAACCAAGGAAGGATTTCCCGGAAACGTGGATATGGAGTGATGTCGTTTCCGAGTTCGTGTCGTTTCGTTATGTTATATTTCGTTATGTTTCGTCATGTCTCGTTATGTTTCGTTCATTTATTCGGTTGAAAAAAAATTAAATAATTTTTTGTCTCTGTTTTTGAATTTTTCATGAACTTTATGAGATGTATCAACCGGTTTTTTTTAGCGATGATGGTAAAATCTCGATAAAGTACACTGTGCCTGATACGATCACTTCTTGGGTGGCTACTGCATTTGCTACAAGCGACACCGCTGGTTTGGGCGTCTTTGACAATCCTGCAAAAGTTTTTAGTTTTATTTTTAAGAAATTAGTGAAAAATCTTTAAAAAAATTATTAAATATTTTTAGAAAATATAAATAATACTTGAAAGTTGTTGAATTTATGGATATGCTTTCGCTTTAAAAAAAAGTTTATATGTATGATGTTTTTAGCAGACCATATCTGAAAACTTAGCCAGACATCTTACGCCATTCAATCAATCAACCAATGAAACAACCAATCATAACCAACCAATCAATCACCCATCCAATCCACCAACCAATCAAAACTAACCAGCCTGCCAATCACAATCGCCCAATTACTCAACCAACCAATCAGATAACAGTCTTGAAGCCCTTTTTCATCTCCCTGAACCTACCATACTCGGTCATAAGGGGTGAACAATTTGCCCTCCAGGTCACAATCTTCAACTACCTCGACCAAGACGTTGATGTTGGTAGCGAAGTTGTCCAATTTTTATATTCAGAGATTTTATTATCGCCACCATTGTCATCGTTAGCATCGTTATTACCACCACCACCACCACCACCACCACATCATCATCATCATCTTTATCATCATCTTTATCATTATCATCATCTTTATCATCATCATCATCATCATGATATAGGCAAGTGTATCCTTACCAAAATCATCGTATTACAAAGTTAGCGAGTGTGCGAAGAATGTCGTTTCCAATGTTAGCACGTACCCCGTCGTCAAGATTGTGAAGGTTAGTCATCATCATCTTCTTCCTTGTCATCATTATCATCTTTTTCCTCCTCCTCCTCTTCATTATCATCTTCTTCTTCATCACCATCATCCTCATCTTCCTCATCACCATCTTCATCTTCTCCTTTATCGCTATTATCATCTTCTTCTTCATCATCGTAGTCGTCATCAATATATTCATTCATTCATCAATCCATCCATTCATCTATCAATCCATCCATCCATTCATCAATTCATCATACACCCATCCATTCCTTGATCCAGGTGAAGAAGAATGACGTAGCAACGTTGTATTTCTGGATTGTTCCAACTGCTCTCGGCCAGGTCTCCATTCAAGTGAAAGCAACAACGCCACTGGCCGGCGATGCGGTCATTATGAATCTCCTCGTTAAGGTGATTGGGTGATCATTTAGTTGGACGATTGTGATTGGCTGAATATTTTAAATCATGACATTTTTAAATCTTTTCGTTACGGAGATAGGTTAACAGTTAAGAAAGACGATTGAGATTGGCCGAATAATTTTACGGCAGATGAATAGATTGATAAATAAATATATAAACCAATTATTTTATTTAAAAATATACAATTAAGACTTAACTTAAAACTATTTATATACAAATTAATAATAACATCAACGCAATCCTCATAATTTTTTTCCTCAAACTATCCCAATTACTTCAACCTTGAACTTCATCCAACCCCGACCCAAGCCTGAGGGAGCCGCCCAATCCTACAGCACCTCTTCCCTCATACGCATGCCATCCAACGACCCATCCAAGTTGACCTTTGACGTGACCCTGCCCCCGGCTAATATCCTCGTTGAGGGATCTGTCGTTATTGAAGCTACCGTTATTGGTTTGAAAAATTTCAAATTTATTTTTTTTTCCGATTTAACAAAGTTTTTTAATTTATTTTCTGTAAAAATGATTTGAAAATAGAAAATCAGTAGCTATCTGAGTAAAACGTCAAGACGTTTCATTGATGATGTCAAATAAATCACCTTTTCCAGTGTCATCAACATTAATACTATTTCAATTCTAGTTAATTAACTTTTGCCATCCTGTCATCACGTTGCTTTTAATCACCATCATCATCATCCTATCACTTTTGTCATCATAATATCAAACCACACCACATCACACCACGCCACACCTCCACATGAAGGCGACATCCTTGGTACCAGCATAAAAAACCTGGATGGCCTCTTGCAAATGCCATACGGGTGTGGGGAGCAGAACCTTCTAACCATGGCTCCAGATGTCTACATCCTCATCTACCTGACCCTCAGTAACCAGCTGACTTCTGAGATCGAGAACAAGGCCAAAGGTTTTATACTCCAAGGTTACCAGAAAGAATTAACTTATCAAAGATTTGATGGATCTTTCAGCGCGTTCGGCAACAGTGATCCAGCCGGTAGCATTTGGTGAGTGTGTCTGTAATTTTGGGTTTGACTGTCTGTCTATTTCTCTGTCTGTATGTCTGTATGTATGTCTGTCTGTCTGCATGTCTGTCTGTCTGTTTTTGTGTCTGTTTTCTAACAACGATGGCTATGACCACTATGATAAAGACGCCTATGACGATAATGGTGAAACAACCACACCATTTAGGCTCAGCTCCATGGTGATCAAAGTATTCAGACAGGCACATGACTACATCCCGATAGATGACGCTAAAATAGCCCAGACGCTGAACTTCATCATTCCACTGCAGGCCGCAGATGGGTCTTTTGCGGAGCCTCCACTTGGCAGGGTCATCCATACGGATATGCAGGTAACTGTCACGTGATGTTGCAATATGAACAGTATCCAATGATCTGATACGTTTGAATTAATCATGTTAATTAATTAATTAATTATGTTACTTATTAGGGTGGGTCTGGATCGGGTGTGGCCTTGACAGCCTACGTCTTGATCGCCCTTCTTCATAATAAGAACGTACCCTTAGTTAGCTCCCTTTCTGGTTTTGGTTTTTCTCAATTTGAAACAATTTCTTTCCGATGAAATAAATTGTTTTTTTTTTCATTTATTTAAATTATATAAATGTGATAATGGTTTGCATGTTGTACAAGATTCAGCAGTTGTACATATCAGAGTCGGGTTTTATAAAGGAATAACACTGAAAAAAAATTTTTTTTCGTAAAACCTCATTCGATTCTAGTCTGGTTCTACGACCTTACAAGCAAGCATTCAGCTGGCAGTGACATATTTAGAGGGGAAATATTCATCCCTAGCTACGAATTCTTACGCACTGTCGATCATAGCGTATGCCTTCTATCTGTCTGGCAGTTCCCATCTGGATTCCGTCTTAATGCTTCTCGATCAAACTTCTGTGTCTGAAGGTTGATGAATTTTTCCTTTCTGAAGTGTTTTGCCGAAGAGAATGAATTTTTTAGCTGAGTAATTTATTAAGATTTGCAGGCATTTTGTTATGTTATATAGCGCAATTTTTTTAACGGGTGACTTCGAATTTCGACAAACAGAAAATTATGATAGGCGATTGAGATCTCTTTGCATTCCAACCCGGTCATAGCGAATCCAGGCCGAGAAATGTAACTATTCGTCATCAGCACACTCCCATATGGTATATTGAATAAAAACAAAACTAACAACCCGTGAAAAAAATCTTCAAATTACGACATTTCACATACCCAATTCGAAATACAGAGACCATGAGATATATTGGAAATAAATCTCAGTCTCTGATGTGCCGTCAATAAATGGATGGACCCCCAAGTAAAACAGCCCACAGAGCTCCACCATCGAGACAGCTGCCTACGTTCCCGGGGTGTATGCCAACCGCGGCGATCTCTCCAGAAGTCCTCCCGTAGCTAAGTGGCTGATCAAACAGAGGAACAGCAATGGCGGATTTAGCTCTACGCAGGTTCGCCAAGTTTGATACCTGATGGATTTCACTTTTTTTGTTCTTGCTTTTGTAGTTGAATTCATCTTTAAGGATTTCTAGTAAAGTGTTGGAAATTAACTTGAAACGTTCAGCTTTTCACAACTTACGTATGCAAATATTACTCTGTTATTCACATAAAAGGAGAACCAAATGCTGAAAGAATAACTTATTAACCATCTTATTTTTATTTCAATAATATTTCACAAGCATATACTAGCACACACACACACACAAACACACACGCACGCACGCACACACACGCACGCCAAACACACACACACACACAAAACACAACACAACACATACACACACAACACACACACACACGCCACAGGACACAGTACTTGGATTAGAAGCCCTGGCAATGTTTGCCCGCATGGTCAACCCGCAGCCCTCCTCCTCATCAGCTGGCCTCAGTGTCTACGTCACTCAAGATGGGGATAATGAGTATTTCAACTTCACGACCATCACACGTTTCAATGCACTCTTACTGCAGTCGACACAAGTGCGTGCGAATGTGTGCGCTCATGTGACGTTTTATATTTATTTATATTTTATTTGTTTATACATATTCATTTATTTAGGAAATTAATTTATTAAAAAAAATTGTAAACATTAAGTTAAAATAAATAAAGTTTTCTAAAAAAATATCTCCCCGTCGGGGAATTGAACCCCGGTCTCCCGCGTGACAGGCGGGGATACTTACCACTATACTAACGAGGACTTCGTATAGCTATTTTAAATATAATGGACTGATTATTACATTACAGTTGCCGGCAAATGCAAGTAAAGTCACATTTACAGCTAAAGGAAATGGAGTTGCTCTGATTCAAGTTGAATTTTATTATTCTATTCGTTCATTCGTTCATCTATTTATTCGTTCAATTATTCAAAATTTCGGACATGACTTGAGTGAAGCAACCGATTTGATGGGCAGATTTTATAAAAAGTTATTCATTCATCTAACATTCTAACCATTCATTCATTCACTCACTCATTTATTCATTCATCCATCCATCCATTCATTCATTCATTCATTCATTCACCAGATGAACGTTAAATACAACGTTAAACTGGCATATGATGATAAAAAAATTACACAAAAGTTGTCCGTCGAAAATAATGACAACCGGCTAACATTGAAAATCTGCATCAGGTTTGAACATGTCAATCATTCATTCAATCATCATTCATTCAATCATCATTCATTCAATCATTATTCATTCAATCATCATTCATTCAATCATCGTTCTTCCGTTCGTCGGCTTTTTCATTCATTCATTCATTCGTTTGTTTGATCGTTCGCCAATTTGCCCGCTCTTTGTCCAGTCATTCACTAACATACTTTCCATACATTCTTTCTTTCACACACTCACTCACTCACTCACTCACTCACTCACCCACTCATTCTCTCACTCATTCTCTCACTCACTCACTCACTCATTCATACATTCATTCATTCAGTCAGTCGGTCAGCCACTCATTCAAATTATCATCAAAAAAAATCTCGCCCGACGTAAAATTCAAGAAAATCCCAACAGTTGGACAGGAAATGGATCGAGTGGGATGGTTTTGACGGAAGTGAACATGTTAACCGGATACGTCCCGATAGATGGATACGTCGAAAATCTGCAAACTCAGATAGGGGCTGGGTTTAAGAGGGCTGAGTTTAATAAGGGGCAACTGGCAATCTACCTAGACGAGGTTTGTTCCGAATTCGTCGTTGTCATCTTCATCATCTTGCTATCTCCATTATCATCATCACGTCATCATCTTAAACTTCTACATCACAATCATCATTTAGTATCACCGAAATCATCATTTCCAGTAGTAGTAGTAGTAGCAGCAGCAGTAGTGGTAGTAGTAGTAGTAGTGGTGGTAGCAATAGTAGTAGTATAAACATTTACAAACAAACAGCTCACAAAGAAAGAAATATGCTTCAAAGTGAGCATGACTGCCAACCAAATTGTGAACGGTGTCAAGGCGGCTCTTGTTAAAACTTACAGATACTACGAACCAAGTAATTA
Source organism: Helobdella robusta (assembly GCF_000326865.2). Taxonomy (NCBI): domain Eukaryota; kingdom Metazoa; phylum Annelida; class Clitellata; order Rhynchobdellida; family Glossiphoniidae; genus Helobdella; species Helobdella robusta. Next base: position 831,065 of record NW_008704623.1, on the reverse strand, counting down.
CTGTGTGTGTGTGTATGTATGTGTATGTATGTTTGTGTATATATGTGTGTATGTATGTGTTTCATTTGTCTGCACTGTTAAATTGACAGATTCCGTTATCAGCGGCTTCTACCTGCCACAATCGACGGCCAGTCAACTGGACGCTTGTAGCGTAAATTATCTCATTAATTAATTAATTGGATTAATTAATTGGATTAATTAATTGGTTGGATAAATAAGTTAACCTTCTGAAAAACGATGACTAAGAAATTTTAACCTAGCAAAATTCACAAACACTCTCCTTATGACCAACTAAATTAAACTATTGTAATTGTAATAATTAAATTATTGTAATTGTAATAATTAAACTATTGAAAATTGCAATAATTGTAATAAATCATGATCCTCATCAGATAATGCTCATTATCTCTTTTTGGTTTCGTTATTTATTTCGAGAAAACCGAAACGAAAAAAAACAAGACGTATTTATATATATATATATATATATATATATATATATATATGTAAACTGTTCTATATATATATATATATATATATATATACGGTCGTCATAATTACATCTAAAAATTTAATCATACACTATTTAGAATATAAGAAAATGCGCAAATTTACACAAATACGTACATGCATTCGTGCGAATTTAGGTTTAAAAATCCTCATCATCATCGTCATCATCATCATCATGATTATCATTCTAATCCCAATCATCATCATCATCATTTTCCTCCTCCTCCTCATCATCATCTTCATCCTCTCGAAACCATAATCACATACTCATAACCGCATCACATTAAGCATTAAACACTAACCCCTTTACACTATAACTACGGAAACTTTGTTTCACTCAAACACACATACACACAAACACACAAAACATACCACATCACGTACACACACACACGCACGCACGCACGTACACACACACACACACGCACGCACACAAAGAAAATACATGTTCCCCTACATATGAATAACATGCTACATTTAAATATATATATGTATACGGATAGAAAAAAGAAATGAATGATTGAACGAATGACTGAAAAATGAATGAATGAATGAATGAATGAATGAGTGAATGAATGAAATTGAATGAATGAATGAATGAATGAATGAACTATGAATGAAAAAAATGAATACAAAATTCAATTAACCGGCTATTACTACTACAACCGACCTTATGAAATAAGAAAATTTAAAAGTCTAATTAATTAACTAATTAATTAATTAACTAATTAATTAATCAATCAATTAGAAACTCAGTAAAAAATTTCTGCAAAATCGCTAAAAAAGAAAATAATTCTTGAAAAAAAAACTTATAAAATATTTAAAAAAGTTAAAAAACTATCTTTAAAATAAATAAAAACCCTTTAAAAAAGCCCATTTACAACTGCATCCATTATAAAATTCATTAGAAGTTGACACACACACACGCACGCACACACACAAACATACACACACAAACACACACTCACACACACACACACATACGTACGTACACACATACAATATATAAGCATAACATCATCATCTTAACATAAATCACATAACATATGGACCCAAGAAAATTATTAAGAAAGTGATTCGAATCTATATATATATATATATATATATATATATATATATATATATACTAATATTGATTGATTGATAGGTTAATTGGATGAATCTTTGATTGAATGATTGAATAGTTGATTGATTGAATCCTTGATTGATTAATAAATCTTTGATTGATTGATTGATTGATTGATTGATTGATTGATTGATTAGCTGAATGAATCTTTGATTGATTGAATGATTGGTTGAGACACAATCAATTGACAGATTGAACAGTTCGGTTCTTACTAATCATCATGAAAATTAACATCAATAGATGATATTAAGTTACTAGGAAGAAATAAACAAATTGCATTCATACACACATACACAAGCACAAGCACAAGCACAAGCACACACACACACACACACACACACACACACACACACACACACACACACATCTAAAAATGCAGTCAACTAATAAAAAACAATAGAGCCAAAAAAATATTAAATAAAAATTATATTAAAATTGTTTTTAAAATAATTTTCTTCGATTCTCTATATACCATCAAAAAATAACACATAAGAACTCCAGCTATATGTAAAACACATTCAATATATGATATGACACATGTATTGCATTTAATAAAGGCACACATAAGTATATGTATATATATATTTATATATATTCACTCATTCGTTCATTGATTCATTCATTGATTCACTCATTCATTCGTCCATTCATTCGCTCATTCATTCATTCATTCGTCCATTCATTCATTCATTCGTCCATTCATTCATTCATTCATTCATTCATTCATTCATTCATTCATTCATTCATTCATTCATTCATTCATGATATAGATAATAGTAATGATAATGATGATGATACCGACTCGCCATCTCAATCGGTAATATCATCATCACTGAGGTTCATTGATTGAAATGAAAAGGTTAAATGATGAATGAAAGATGAGCAAACGAACGAATGAATAAAAAAAGAATGAATGAATAAAAAAAGAATGAATGAACAAATGAATGAATGAACGAACGAATGAACAAACAAAAGAATGAATCCACCATGAACTACTAACTATCATCATTACATCATGAAACTGAAATAAAAAAAACATTTAAAACAATATCTGCACAGTATTATGAAAGATATAGAAAGATAGAGAAGGAAAGATAGAGAGGGAGAGAGAGAGAGAGAGAGAGAAAGAGAGTGAGAGAGAGAGAAAGATAAGATAAAAACTTAAAACATGATACACAATAAAAATAGATACTCTCTCAACGCCAACAAAATCATTTGAAAATAAATTAACAGCAGTTGTATCAGCTAAAAGAAAACAACCAAAACAACAACAACAACTACAACAAAAACAACAACAACAACAATATGAATGACGTCATTCTTGCCAACGATGTTGACACCGTCATAACCAACCAACCAACAACAACAACACACGTTAGCATAGATAAAATAATGATTAAATTGAATTTTTAAAAGTTAATTCAATTTCTAAGAAGAGTGCGGAAAGCTCTCCGCCCTGCTGAAGAGTCTAAAATGATGGGAGGATTCAATGGTGGAACTAATCACCTCCAACCACCTGAATAACAATAATACGAACAATAATAACAATAGAAACTTTTTTATTTCAACCCAAGTCGTTAAAAATGAAAGATAAAAGTAATTAAAAAAAAAATATGTAATAATGTTCAATAAAAACCACAATGCTCATTATCGAGGACAAGTGGGCCATGAAGTATTGGTAAGTAAAATAGCATTGGTCGATCTAATTACAGAGTCTATTAATATGTTAATAAAATGAAATCGGCCATGAATTTTTAATTAGCGTCAAATTCAAAATATTGAAAAAGTCTATCGGAGTTATTTCTAATGTTTTTAGAAAAATTAAACAGTTTTTTAAAGTCAGCCTTCAAACATAAATTCATATGGGAACACTTCTTTTATACAATGATCCTATTTTCAAACTATTTTCGTAATATATAATAATAATAATAATAATAATGATAATAATAATAATATTAATAATAATAATAACAATAATGATACTATCATCATTACCTAGATAACTATTAATTATTACCACCATCTGACCTTGAGTAAGTGTACTGGTTCTCGGCCCTAAAGTAATAGGCGTGGTTTTTGAAGGTCAACTTGAAGACGTGATCCTTCATGAGGCCCTCTGATTGGTCCACGGGTTTGATTGAATAACCGAGTAAGGGTAAGCTGGCCAATGGGAATTCATCCTGAATAAATTATGTAAATTATTAAATGAATGAAAGCAGAATCACAGTATATATGAGTGAATAAATTAATGATCAACAAACTGAATGAACGAAGGAATAAATGATTAATTCTACAAATTAAAGCGTGTATGAATGAATGAATGAACGATTGAATGAATGAATGAACGATTGAATGAATGAATGAATGAACGATTGAATGAACAAATGAACGGGCAAATGAATGAACCAGCCAGCAGCTAACAGTATAAGACTTGTAGAAGAAGAGACAGAAATTGGAGAATGCCACCCATAATCTCTGCCATCCTGAACTGTTCTTGAACTTTCTCAATAGAAAACCACTGAGAAAATTCTAGGTGAATGAATAAAAAAACAAATGAATGAATGAATGAATGAATGAATAGACGAATGAATAAACAAATAATTACGCAGACAACAGACAGACATACGGACGACATACAGGTACATGAAACCAGGAAACAAGACAAACACAAAACCCAGACAACTAGATCCAAACAGACAAGCAGACAGCCAGACAGACAGACGTAGACAGCCAGACCCACCTTCATGGACAGACTCCTCTCAAACATGCTAACACTGGTGTTCCGGTGCCAGCAAACATACATAAGAGTGTTAGCATGATGAGGCGATGATGATAGCTGTGACGACGACCATGTTGTTGCTGTTGTTGTTGTTGATGATGTTGTTGTTGTCGGCGATAATGGCGACAGCAAAGGTGACGTGTTGTTGTAATTGTTGATGTCGTTGATGATGTTCCCAAACAAGTTGTCCGTCGAATCAACTGCGTGTGTGTGAGTGAGTATGGTCTAAACAACATCATTAGGAATATTATCACCAAGGAAATTAATCTATCATCATCATCATAAGACATTATCATCATCTTCTTCATCATCATCATCACCACCATCACAATAATCATCACCACAACCACAATCATCATAATCACAACCGACCGAAGAATCTATAAAACTACTAACATATCATGACGTCACCATCTTCATCATCAACGTATTCGTTACTATAACTATGTATCTTATCGTTAACGTTACTGTTAGTAGTAGTAGTAGTAGTAGTGATAGTAGTAGCGGTGGTGGTAGTAGTAGTAGCAGCAGTAGCTGCACTGTTTTTTGATTGTCTATGTACATATTTGGCATTTGTGATAGCCCTGTTCAAATCTTCGATCCACTTGGTTTTCTCTAGAGATGAACTGGCGGCCACCTCTATAAATTTGTGTTGTTGTTGTTGATGTTTTTGACGTTGTTGTTGTTGTTGTTGCAGTTGAATTTTGATGATGAATGCGTTGTTGATTGCGAGATTTTCTTTCAGTTGTTGTTGCTGTTGTTGTTGTTGATGTAGGCTTCTGTTTGAGTGGCTTCTATTACTGCTGTTGTTGTTGTTACAGTTGTTGTTGTTGCCGTCAGCCGAGTTGGCGTATGTTTCGATCTGGAAAAAAGAATTAAAAAGTGGAAGTTAAAAAAGATAAATGAGCGAACGTATCAACAATTGAACGGCATAACTATTATTATTACTATCAACGTCTTATTATCTATCAATACATTTAACCAAACAACTCATTAATTGACCAACCAACCAACCAACCAACCAACCAACCAGCCAACCATCCAGCCAATCAACCAACCAACCATCCAGCCAACCAACCAACCAACCAACCATCCAACCAACCATCCATCCATCCAACCAACCATCCAACCAACCAACCAACCAACCAACCAGCCAACCAACCAACCAACCAACCATCCAACCAGCCAGCCAACCAATCAACCAACCAACCAACCAACCAACCAACCATCCAACCATCCAACCAACCATCCATCCAACCAACCATCCATCCAACCAAGCAACCAGCCAACCATCCAACCAACCATTCATCCAACAAAACCAACCTGCATACAGTACAGAGGAACACTACCACAAACGTAGAATTTCGAACTGTTAGAAGACATCGGGGTCCTATTGGCGTATATCAACCTGTCATTCAGCTGTGAGAATCAAATCAAATCAAATCAAATTTTATTCAATCAATCCAAATTAATAATAATTAGGTAATGATTAGGAGACCAAAGCTAAAAGAAAACAAAATTCTTGTGTCGCAGGCCCCCATTCACAAATTGTTCATTCTAACACAATTTCTAAGTAAATTTATAATTCATGACAAAATTAACATAATGCACAATTTAAGAAGGAACATAATAATAATAATAATAATAATAATAATAATAATAATAATAATGATAATGATAATAATAATAACAATCATAATAATAATCTTAATTATAAAAACCGTCATCATCATCATCATCATCACTGACCAATATAAAGAGTCTTTGATGGTACCCATTTCCTGAAAGTTTCTGCAGGCATCCTTCTCTTATGAATTTCTGACGATGATGATGATGACGATGATGACGACGATGATGATAATGATAGTAATAAAGACGATGACAGAGACTACGATGGTGGTGATTTTGATAGTGACAATGATAATTGAGAAGCAGGCAATGACGATGGTAAAAATAAATTATGATAATGGGCTGATATAAATAAATTATGATAATGGGCTGATATAAATAAATTATGATCATGGGCTGATATAAATAAATTATGATAATGGACTGATATAAATAAATTATGATCATGGGATGATATAACTAACTTATGATAATGGACTGATATAAATAACTTATGATCATGGGATGATATAACTAACTTATGTTAATTAACGCCATCCAAGCACCATCTTATAGATAACAAACATCTCTTAATCATCATCATATTCGTCATCTTTGCCATCATCATCATCGCCAAATTTTCATTACCATCATCATCATCATTATAACCATCATCACCACCACCACCACCACCACCATCATCATCATCATCACTATCATCGCATCAAATCATCATCATCATCATCATCATCAATACTTACAACATCGGATTTGATCATGGTTGACATGCCAATGACTTCTTGCTGTAGCTCAAACAACTTTTGCTGGTTCTCCTTTTATTTTAAAATTATTTAAAAATAATTAAATCCATAATTAAAAAAATAATTGCACTCTCAACTGCGATGGTGTAATGGTTAAGTCGCTTGACAATGGTGTCTCAGTGACTGGTTTCAAATGCAAGCAAAAAAGATTCCCGCTTATCACATGAAGTATGAGAAAGAATAAAGATAAAGCTGTAGAATAAAACACTGCATATCATTAACTCAATTAGTGTTAGCTCAACAGGTAGAAGAGTCATTAGCTAGAGTAGATACCAGGTTTGAATGCAGCCATTAACTCCAGAATGATCATATATATCATATTTTTATCATGTTTTTATGAATCATTCCCAATAGCATCATCACCATTATCACCATCACATCCATCGCCATCCTTATCATCGTCATCGTCGTCAGCGCCACTAACAATATCCACGTTGTTCTCCCGAAAAATGTTGCACACTTCTAAGATTGCTAATCTCGTCTCTGGTGAGAGAAAAATTATCATTATATCATGACGTCAGTGATGACGTTGCTGATGGCTACGATGATGTCGACAAAGATAGTGAGAGAGAGAGAGAGAGAGAGAGAGAAAGAGAGAGAAAGAGAGAGAAAAAAGAGAAAGAGAGAGAGAGACAGAGAGATAAGAATGTTCTTACAAACAAAAAGACTGATAATTTTTAGAAAATAATTGTGATAATTAATCATCATCCGTTATTAAATCATGATTAACCTAATAATAATATTTAGAAATAATATCATCTCAGCCACCACAATCGTCATCATCGTCATCATATCGTCACCATCATCATCATCGTCATCGTCACCTTCACAATTTTCCAAATCCGGGTGATCCTTATCATATATCTTGATAAATTCTGCAATAAAAAATTACAATGAATAACAAAGAATGACAGTGAAACAAAAACAGCAACTACAACAACAACTACTACTACAACGACGACAACAACTACTATTACTACTACAGCAGCAACAATAATAATAACAATAACTACTACTACAGCAGCAACAACAACAACTACTACTACTACTACAGCAGCAACCACAACAACAACAACTACAACAACAACTACAACAGCAACAACAACATCAACAATACAATACATCCAGGGCCGTATTTAGAAGTTTAGAAGCAAGCCCAGCGAGAACGAAAAAGTCCAAGCCCCTGACTATTTAGCGAAGGCCTGTAATTTTTTCTGGGGGGCCCAAAATACTTATTTGAGGCCTCTAAGGGGACCTTTTTAGTGAAGGCCACGAAATAGTACTCCCGCTCCGCCCGCCCTGTCTCAAATACGGCCCTGCCACACCCACAACCAGCCACAAAAAGGCAAAAGACTAACTCGACAACATTAGTGCATAGTGGCTCAGCCTATGGTAGGGTTTGATGAGGAATGCTGTTAGCGGAATAAAGCACAATTTTGACGACTCCAACTTTAAAAATAACTCTCTGAATAATTTGTTGTTGCTGCTGCTGCTGCTGATGTTGTTGTTGCTGCTGATGTTGTTGTCGTTGCTGCTGTTTTTGTTGTTGTCGCTGCTGCTGATGTTGTTGTTGTTGCTGTTGACAGAGTCATGATAGTTCGACTTTACATTCTGCAGTAGCTCCTCGCGTTGTGACAGAAAGTAATTATATATCTGTGAAGTGATGACGACGACGACGACGATGATGACGACGAAAACCACGTGACTTAGATGAAGACGAAGATGAAAATAATGATGACGTCGCTACGAAAAAGATGACGTTCATAACTCGTAACTACCATACTGATAGTGACGTCATTAATGTTCGCAGCAAAAAAGTTGACAATAACAACAAAAGATATTCATCTGCTGTTACCTTGGGCTGTTTAGTTTACTATTACCCTCTACTCTACTATTATGAAATATTAATCAGCTGGAAAAATAAGTGACGACTAGTCATCGATCATCCATCTGCTCATCCATCCATCTATTCATCCATCAATCCATCCATCAATTCATCCAACCATTCATCCATATATCCATCTATCGACAGGCCGGCAAACCAGCCAGCCGACCGACCAACCATTCAACCAACCAAATAACCAACCAACTAATCAATCTTTCCATCCATCCATCCATCCATCCATCCATCCATCCATCCATCCATCCATCCATCCATCCATCCATCCATCCATCCATCCATCCATCCATCCATCCATCCATCCATCCATCC
>NW_008704623.1:786980-821962 GCF_000326865.2 Helobdella robusta | reverse complement strand
ATAACAATAATACTATTAATAATAATACAAATAATAATAATACAAATAATAATAATAATAATAATAGTAATAATAGTAATAATAATAAAACATAATAATAATAAAACATAATAATAATAATAACAACAACAATAATGATGACAAAAACCGCCAACCTGAACAACAATCCCCAGCTCTCTCCTATAGGTCCTCTCAGTCATCAGTAACTCCTTCATGATGAAATGGCCAGCCACTACGCTGCCAGGACTCTGTGGCTTTACAATGAAAAATAATAAAAAAAATAATTATAATTATATATAATTGAAAATTAGAGAGAGAGAGAGAAAGAGAGAGAGAGAGAGAGAGAGAGAGAGAGAGAGGGGGGGGGGGGGAGGGAAAGAAATATAGAGAAGGATAGAAAGAATAGAAAGAGACAAAGCAAGAGAAAGAGAGAGAGAGAGAAAGAGACTGAGAAAATGCTGTAATAGTAGTAGTAGTAATGGTAGTAGCAGTAACAGTAGTAGTAGCAGTAATACAACACTCCTAAAGCTTCACGTTTGTAAATTAAAAACAAATCAAACGGCCAGAGAGTGGAAAAATTTCGTAAAAAATACAAACAAAATATAGAAAGTAACAAATTAATCATCGTCATCATCGTCGTCGTCCTCATCATCATCTCACCATCCATAAAAATCACTCGTTTTCAAAAATAACAAATGCTTATTAAGAACAAGCAAAAAAATTACATAGCAAAACAACAGTGACACAATATGGCAAGACGAGAAGATATCTAAAACCCAAAATCAACAACAAGAAAAAACCACAACACACACACACAAACACACACAAACAGACATACACACACAAACACCTTTTTAAAGCTAACATCATCAGCAGATTCAGTGGTAGCAATGTGAATTTGAGAAGTCGGTAAACTTAATTCACTGGAAACGTTGTTGATGTTGTTAATGTTGTTGCTGCTGTTGCCTGTGACATCTAATCCACTTTTAAATTTCAAATTGTTGTTAGTGAATTTGTTGTTGTTGTTGTATAAAGTAATGTTGTCAACGCTTTTCGTAGCGTTGTTTGTTGAAGTTTGTTGTAGATTTGGCTCGATGTGAGACGATGACGACGAGTAGAATGACAATGACATCATCGCGCTGCTGTTGTTGTAGTTGTTGTTGTTTGTTGCTGTTGTTGACGCTGAGGTCATTCGTTGTTGTTGTTGCTGCTGTGGTTGGATTATTTGGGAATGTCGTTGATTGTTGTTGTTGCTGCTGCTGCTGATGTAGTTGTTGTTGTCGTCGATGTTTAGCAGCAAATGTTTCTCTGAGACGTAAGTTTTAATGTTGTTTTTATTGTTGGTGACGGTGGCGAATGTGTTGCCGTCGTCAACAAAGTTGAGAGAACCACCGACGTTTTCATCAAAAGATGATTTCTGCGGAGATGATTCAGGCGTTGGAAAGAATTTGTAAGTTTTTGGGACATTTTGAAGTGGATCGTGTTGTTGTTCACTTGTTGCAGCTACATATGCAACAACCATGTTTTCTGAATCGAGATTAGCCGAGAAGTATTTTTTGGTAGTTGAGGAATATTGAGGAAATTTGGTGCAAGGTGATGGTGGAAGTTGGTGATCCGGGTCGGATTGTCGCTTGTCTTGCTGAGGTAACTCGTGCTGAAGTTGAAACTGTTGGTGCAGTTTCAGCTGCTGGTGTGGCTGTTGTGGTAGCTGGGGTGGTTGTGGTTCTAGTTTAGACTGAGAATCATTCTGTTCTTCATCATCCTTAGTTTTCAAATGGAAGCACTCGCTCCGACTTTCATGCAAAGGAAGGCTAGTGATAAATGTTTTTTTTTACCTCATCCAGTTTACAGTCTTAACACAATTTTTTAGAATATTAGTTTCAATCAACTTTTTATCGGTCGGTTAGTTAATGAGTATATAGAAAAATCAATCAATTAACTAGCAAACGAGCCAACCAGCCAGCCAACCAACCCACTAATTAATCACTCAACCAACTAACCCATATGGCGCGTTGTTTAACTCTTCTCCAAGCCTTCTACCGTCCCCAACAACATCATCCTCAATGATTTTCGTAGGAATATCATCAACATCAGGCGATTTAGTCAGGGTGCCTCTATCAAAATCATTCAGGTGGTGAGTCTGGCGATCCTGGTTCGAAAGCAACTGAGGCATGGACGAATTTTTGTTGATGCTGTTGTTGTTGTCGATGTTGTTGTTTATTATTGGTTGTTGGAAGGCATTTGGAGGTGTTTGTCGCATTGATAAACTGACGTCTTCCACTCGCTGATGTTGATGCTGATCATCTTATATATAGTGGAAAGAATTTATATGGTATAATTTAGTCAAACAAGTAAATAATGTATACATTTATTAGTATAAAGACAAAATCTAGACAACGAGATGTGAAAATAAAAACACAACATGACACATACAAACCTATAAATAATATAAGAAGAACCCAAAAAAACGAAATAATACTGTTTAGTAAATGTTATAATATGATAAATATAATATAATTGAATATAACCAAAAATATAGATGAATATGTAGTAACAAAAATATGTGAAATCTATTTTAGAAAACATAAAATTGACACATACACACACACACACACACTCACACACACACACGCAACAAACATCATTGGGAAACCTATTCACATGCTATCACTTACGCACATGCATATACACACATACACATAGACGGAAGCACACAAACACACATACAAATACACACACATACACACACACACTCGTATAAAACCACAAATGTGTATTATATGCAATAAAACCTTATTTGTGAATAATTCCATCAGTTAATCAACCCACGACTAGATAAATGTACAGAAGTTATAAATGGCGTTTAACATTTACATAGATGAAAAAAAATAACATAGAAATAAAATAACATAGAAATAAAATAACGTAGAAATAAAATGACTCAGCACAAAAACAAAAAAATACAAATAGGAAAATATACTGGAAAAAATAAAATGATGAGTGAAAATCGAAAAGCCAAATAAAAATTAGAATAGCACAAGGTAAACAGAAACATAAAATTTTCTGCATGCATGCAAGAATTGCTAACAAACATGTTCAAGTGCATTTAGCTAGAAACCAATGATGATGATGATGTTGGTGATGTTGGTGGTGATGATGTTGGTGGTGATGATGATGGTGGTGATGATGTTGGTGGTGGTGATGTTGGTGGTGATGATGATGGTGGTGATGATGTTGGTGATGGTGATGATGATGTTGGAGATGATGATATTGTAGTTACTGTTGATAGTGAAGATGATGATGATGAAGATGATGACGATACGCTAATTTGTCTAACGCACGTTCCAGAACTCATTCGCTACCTTACTCACTTTACAACAAAATAGTTAAATGCGTTGCAAAGCAACGAAATACTGTATGTATGTATGTTTTGTATGTATGTATGTTTTGTATGTATGTATTTTTTATATGTATGTATGTTTTGTATGTATGTATGTATGTTTTGTATGTATGTATGTGTGTGTTGTGTGTGTGAAAGTATGCAGGCAAGCTGCTGTCAAGTAGAATATAATAATGCCATCTATTACCGATAAATCTACCATTAACTAGAAGATTCCTATTCTGTTTGAAATGTCTAAACATTCAACCATTCACTCCCTCACTCACTCACTCATTCATTCATTCGTTCATTCATTCGTTCATTCACTTCTTTAATTCATCCATATATTTGTCGTTTTATTCAACTATTCGTTTACATATTCATATATTCATTCTGTCATAAACTCACAACTAATATATCATATTTGTTCACTAATCTATGCACCCAATCTATCTATCTAGCTAACATAATATTAATTACCCAATCAATCAATCAATCAATCAATCAATCAATCAATCAATCATCAATCAATCAATCAATCAATCAATCAATCAATCAATCAATCAATCAATCAATCAATCAATCAATCAATCAATCAATCAATCAATCAATCAATCAATCAATCAATCAATCAATCAATCAATCAATCAATCAATCAATCAATCAATCAATCAATCAATCAATCAATCAATCAATCAATCAATCAATCAATCAGTTAACCAACCAATCAATCAATCAATCAATCAATCAATCAATCAATCATCAAATCTTTCGCACTTAACCAGAATCAACACTAAACAAACAAAAACAAGAAAAACCTTTTTATATTTTTATTTCTTCATATTGAAAAACCAACCATTAATTCAAAGGGGAAAAAACCAAATGGCAACAATGAAATTGATAACGAATCACACCTACACACACGCACGCACACACACACACACGCGTGCGCGCGCACACAAACACACACACACGCAAACATATTTTAACTTCAACACATTAAAAATGAAATAAAACATTTTACGTAGTGTTCCATTGAAATGTAAATCTTAGAAAAAAAAATGGATTATATCAATACACATAGGTGGGATCAAATTTTTAAACTTAAACAAAAAAAAATTTTAATTCTGCGTTTGAAAAAGTGGATAAAATTTATAACATAAATAGAGTCTAATCGATGGATTGAAGTTAATAGTAAAATGATGCCAGGTAGTTGTGTTGGAACCTGGGCACGTATCTAACTAGGTAAATGGGTATGTAGGTATGTAGGTAGGTAGATAGGTAGGTAGGTGGATAACGTCATAATGTTTTTGCATGTTTTGCTAAGGGCGATAAATAATTTGTAAATTCAGAGTCATAAATATGGCTGAAAAAATTTGAACTATTTAAATGGAACCAGCCAGATATTTAGTACTTGTATTCAATTCTTAATCTCTCTCTCTCTCTCTCTCTCTCTCTCTCTCTCTCTCTCTCTCTCTCTCTCTCTCTCTCTCTCTCTCTGGGTCTTGGATATGTTTATGTTACAACTTGGATATGTAGTTGGATATATAAAGCGATAATTCCGAAAAAACGGATAGATGGATGTTCTGTTAATCAGTTTCGTGTGTAGCAGCGTTCGATTAGTCAAACCAATTTTTTAAATAAAGAAAGAGAACGGGAGAGAGAGAGAGAAAATAAAAAAAGAGGAAAAAAAGAGAGAGAGTAGAAGAGGAAAAAGGAAAAGAGACTGACAGATGAATAATAAACGATCTTTCATTTGCCTCCAAAAATTTAAAAACAAAATAAAGAAAAAGAGAGCTAGATATAAAATATAAAGAGAGAGAGAGAGAGAGAGAGAGAGAGACGGAGAAACAGTCAGTCAGACAAAAGAGAGAAAAAAAAGAGAGAAATAGAGAGAAAAAGTGAGTGAGGAGCCAAAAATTACCTTGTCGTGAAACCCTCAAACTACACAAAAAATAAATATTACCATGTAAATGCACACTCAAAGATATTTCAAACAATTAATTATAACAAATAAATTCGATAAAATATCTCTAAACAAACATTAAATCCTAAGTTGAATGTGAATAATATATATATATATATATATATATATATAGCTATATATCTTCTTTGGGTGTTAATGTTAACCACGCACATTTACGCACACACACAAAGACATGCACACTCAAAAATTTACTGATTACGTACATTGTATTCCAAGCCAGTCTTTTAGAGTTAATATTGATATATTGATTGATCGATTGATTGATTGATTGATAACACACAGAAACATGTGAAAATTGTAATAAGTACATGAGAGAACCCTAATTTACAAGAGGTCATCCATTACTGTAGTGTAACATTTGTAAGGTGATAATACTGATAGCTAACATGTTCCATTCTAAACGCTGTCTGCATGACGCATAGATGATGTCTAATGATGATGTATTGTTTTACACCAACACACACACGCACGCAAGCACACACATTAAACAAACGTTTAAACAACGTTTTTATGTATTTACAAAACAAAAAACTATACAAAACAAATTATTATTTGACGTTTTAATGAGTATGAAATTGAATAATATCTATTAAGGAAATAGTATCCATAGCTAAACATATGATGTATGTGTATATACACGTTAAGTTAAAAACATACACACACACAAGCATATATACACACACACACACGTACACACACACAAACATATATATACACACACACATACACGCACGCACGCACGCACGCGCAAGCCCACTTATATAAGTGTCTGGAACTAGACGAATGTGGGAAGTAGAAAAAATTGAAAAATAAAAACAACTACAAAACACCATTCAATATTATGAATAACTGGTTTGATTTAAATGCATTATACACTGCTACAATGAAGAAACAAAACCAAAACAAACAATATTTACATATTTTTGATAACAACAACAACCACAACAGCCGCAATAAATAACAACAGCTATGACAGCAGCACAATCATAACAGCCACAATAACCGCTTAATCACCAACAGCTCAATAACAACACGCTGAACACGACACAAAGATCATAATGACGTCAAGAAAAAAGCATAACAAGTGAACAAACAAAAGACAAAAAAAAACAATTAACAAGTTAAACTGGATCAGTGATTTCAAAAATTTGAAAAAAATTTGATAAGTTACTGGAAAAAAAGTTACGTGAGTTACTAGAAAAAAAGCAAGGTTAATTCACAAACATGAAGTTACTAATATATAATAAAAAAAAGTTTCATGAATTTAAATTTAGTCTAAATAATCGGAATGCAATGTTTTGATATAGTGATAATCTGTTGAAGTTGGGCGTTAATAATTTGTCACAGTTCTTCTTTATAAAAAAAAAAACTAGCAACTGTAGTTCGTTCATATCCGGATAGAAAAAAATTTCAACAAGAGAGTTCGTTTATTATTGAAGGTTTTGTTTTTTTCGAAAGTCAACTAATTTACGCACTAAAATAATTTATCAAAATTTATGAAACTCGTAAATTTTTACGCTAATTTTTGATAATTGTTTTTTTATTAGACTCGAACGTCTTAACGTTATCACAGGCAGTCAACAACCCGCCATCAAAAAACTGCTCCCTTTCATAATCTTCGAAATATTTAATATCTTTGTTGACATCATCGTCATCGTCCTCCTCACCAGAGTTTAAACGATCTAATAAATGTAGGCTTATTTTAATAGAAGTTTTTCTACAACATACATACTTTAAATTTTCACACTTTGGATCTTTAGCTAGAATATTCTCTAAATTCACTTTTACTCCGATGAAGAATAACTCAAATTTATCTATCGGTTTTGGCTTAGGCTTTGGTTTAGGGGGTGGTTTCTTCATTTTTTTCACGACGACGGGCCCCATTTGGGAGGATATGGTCTCAGGGTACTCAAGATTCTGTTCATCAATCGAGAATGGCAAGGGTAGTTCTACTGTGATGAGTTTGGTTTCTGAGTTGAGGTTTTCACAAGAAACAGTTTTCTCCGCATTGTTGATCTTATTATTATTTGATTTTTTCATCGTGACATTTTCATCGAGTTTAACGTGAGTGGACTCATTCACAATTTCGTCTGTTACTATGTTTTCCGCGTTAATACTTTTTACTATCATTATATTTTCTTTATTATCTACAACGAACGAATCAAGAAGGGCTTGTTTTCTAACATTTGCGTCGTTCAGTATGAACTTATCAGTTTTTAAATACTTAGGCTTCAACAAGACAACGGAGTTTTTTTCACACGACAGCTTGCTAACGTGTGCGTCTATGTCTATTTTTTCGATAGCAAGCAGAGAGGTAATCTTCTCGAGAGAATATGCATCTTGAACATTGTTAGGTACACGATTTTCTGATAAATTTAGAGGAATTGAATTGGTTTGTTGGAGATCAATATGTTTGACGTTGTTATTCATATGTTCTCTATTCGCATGTGCTGACCTGTTGTTTACTGCGGGCTCGTGAACTTTTTCGTTCCTCTTTGAAATTCGGCCGTCGGGTAAAACCATATGCTTTTCAACGTCGCCGTCATTCGTGAAAAATGTTTTGTTTGCAAAAAAATCTGAGTAGCAAGGAGAGTAAGGAACGTCTTCGTTTAGAACTTCAAGCACATCGAGAGCATCCAGAATGTCTGAAACATGATCCTCATCGTGAGTGGCTGATGAATAAGATGTTCGACTTACTTTCTTAATTATCGACTTTGTTTCCTTTTCATTCATCATTTTAATATTGGAAATACCTGATTCAAACATTTTATCCGGATTTATGGATTGAGGAAAATGATGGGGATGATGTATCATCATCTGGTGCTTCTCCGTTTCATTAATGGACAATCTATACCTTCCTGGATCAAATATACTTTTTCTAACACCTTTTCCGGAATGTGTCTTGGGATCAACATGATAATGTTTGCCAGAACTGAAGACGGCATCGTCGTCGTCGTTTTCTTTATCATCGTAATAACACAATTCATCGGCAAATTCAGCCGATCCAAAATATTTCCCGTCCGCAACACGTTGATTGTTAGGTTGGAGCGTTTCTGGACTCATATATTGATTGCTATCTGCAACGAAGTCTAAAATCCGGTTAACATCATAAAAATCTTCATTCGGATCGTGATGATGTATGCCGTCTTCAGAGGAAACTTCCATGTGAGGTTCCGGAAAACTTTGCGTGCTCAAAGAGGATTGAGCTTGCACCGGGTTCTTGGAAGACAAACTCGATTTAGCACTAAACGTGTAATCGCTACTATTGTTATTAGCAGTAGCTCTCGAAGTGTCAACATGAATCTTCATTTCCTTCATTACTACGTTAGAAGAAACAGAATGAACACCATTCCTAATTTCGCTTCTCGCTCCTTTTTTACTAGACATTTCTGAGTAATAATGAGCTCTTGGGACTGGTTTATAAGTAGTTGAAGTTTCCAATGGCTCCAACAAAGCTTGCTGCTCTTCAAGCCACTCCATAACGTGCCCATGTTTATCAAAATTTTTATCGGACTGTCCATTATTTTCATATTGATTATTTTCACTGGATGACACGCCATTCTTTGATGAAGACTCAAGAACAATTGCCGAGTGTTTTTTGAAACTTTTATTTGCATCTTCATCCAGCTCATCATTCAGACTTAATGACGATGACGATCCTGTTGTGTAGCCCGTTTTGGGGCATGTGGAAATACTTCTCTGCACTTTGTTAGATTTCTTTTTCATGTTCTGGGGTTTTTGATGGCCGAAATCGGCACTAGCGTACGAACTTTCTGTTTCTAGAGTGCCAATTCGCGCCCTCATTGATGCTGTGTATAATTTTCTTTTTTGGTATTTTGCATCAGCTAACGAGGTGAAGCGATGTTCTGACTTTATCAAATCGCAGAATGTAATTGATTTACGTTTGCTCAACATGTGAATAAGCTTTACGTTTTCAGTGGATAAACATTCTTTGACAATCGGCAAAGTAAGTTTAGACTCTTTTGATCTGAATGAATGATTTAAAACATTTCTTTCAAGTTGGTCTACGGGGATGTATTTTTCTGAATCAGATTCGGATAATATTCTGCCTCTTGTAACTGGTCCAGCCAAGCTACTACTGTACAGACTTTTATTTTTACACAAAAAATTTCTACTAGTTACTTCTTTGTTAGCGTGATCGGAAGACAATTTTTCTTTAGATTTGCCTCTAATCGAATCATTTTTAAAACTATTTCTAGAAATATTTTCATTCATTACTACTTTATTTTCAAAAACATCCTGGGCTCTGACCGCCTTCTTCCAAACTCCATGATTATCATTTGGCAGAAAATTGATGTTACCGTTATCTATAGTATCGTCTCTAGCTGAGAAACTATCTCTGTGAGGTAGCCTATCGTAAGTCATGTAATCAAATTGTTTCATTCTCGAAGCTTGGTTTGATGGCAAACTTTTTGCGGGCAAAATTCGACTAACAATTAAATTTTCGGGTTGCATTTTGTCATTTTTAAACTGCTTAGTGACATTTGGCTCTTTGAAAGAACGATTCATAGCGTTCAAATGTCTCCTGTGTAGAATGTACTGAATGCCATCTTCCTTGCTGTCAACAATGGTGATGCATTCATCATCTTCTCCGTTTAAATCTTTGTTCGATTTTGTTGTTTTATCTCTTTGATGTGTTGTTTTGCCAGCTTGGTGCACAAATGACGGATATCTATCCGATTTATCATTTTTTGATACTGTATCCCGAGTATCTTCAACTGGCGATAGAACGCTGTCAATATCAGTTGAATATGATTGATTTGGCTGGTTGATAGGACCGCACGGAATCAATTTATTAGTCAAACACTCGTTCAAGTTTGATATGACGTTGTCATAGGCAACATTCGCTGATCTTATTTTAGCAAAACGGTCTCTCTTAATGTCAGTTTCCTTATCAACTGTACGACCGCCATCACATTTGTCTCCGTCTAACTCAGCAAGACTTTTGCCTCTGCTTGACGAAACGTTTAACTGTTCGTTATTCGATTTATGAGCCGATCTCAAACGACCTTGAGACGCAGACCGATCGCGTTTAACAGACCTCTTATCCCGCTTTGAATCAGTTTGGTAATCAATCTCAGGACTTTTGAAAGCACCCCGATTACCGCCGACATCATCATCGCCGTCGTTGTTTGAACCGATCGAACAACGACTATCGTGAAGATGGTACGAATCCTGTGATGCGTTATCTCGGAATGCTGCTTGAAAATGCGATGGTGAGTCAACGTTTCCCACCATGTCATCGTGTCCAGCAGCGTCAATGTTGTCATCGTTGCAGTCTATCGACTTGAAATACGAACAATGAAAGTCGTCAACGGTTGAACGATTTGCCTTTTTAGGCTTAATGTACGGCTCTGATTTTCTATATTTTAATTTGTTCTTATCAATGTTAGGTGAAAATAATGAAAAATCTACTTGTGGTTCAGGTGATCCAATCAACAAGGAATAGTAAGCATGTGAATGTGTTAAATATAAATAAATAATAACATGTTTAACTTCATTTTTATGAAGTATAAAACGTTAAAATGAAAAAGTTAGTATAAATAACAATCCTCTCCAACTTGAAATTTACGTGAATTTTACAAGCCAACAAGATTATTGTTGCAAATACATCGGCATATTAACAAACTCTAACCTTTTCCATCCTCCATGCTTTGAATGTGATCCATGGAGCTGGCAGCAGCGGGGCCGATGATATCTTGTTGATTGACAACCACAGATTGCCTTTGATCAGCGACAAAAATATTTCCATCCATAATTCGATGTTGCTGTGTGATGTCCATATCAAACGGCTGTTGTTGCTGTTGTTTGTTGTGTAGGGACCTGATGGTACCCGTGTGCGAGGGACCACCCCCGGTACCATTCACTGTTCTCATGCTTGTAGATCTATGAGTGTCGTGTGTGCGTGTATGTGTGCGTGCGTGCGTGATTATGTATGTGTGGATAGGGTTATATATTTCCATCTTTATCGAATGATTTCATAAATAGTTTTTAAAAAGTGAACGAAACTTTTTATCCGACTAATTATTAATGGATTCAAAATATTATTAAGTTGCTTGTAAGTTATTTATGATAGAAATGATATAATAGAAAATAATATGCTAAAAACTTTATAAATATAAATCATACCCTCACCAAACCAAACGCATGCCATACTTATTGTACTACACAGACCTTTGAAAGTTGGGCCTTTTTACGAAGTTCTCTCTCACGTAATCAACTAACTGCTTCTGAGTGCGACCACTGTATCTGTTTGAATGTTCATCCCAATATTGTATTCTAACTTTCTAATTATCCAGTATAGCAAAAAAAATTTACTGTTTATATGAAAGTAAAACACATTTTAGCAAATGGAATGCTAAAATAAGGCAATGGATAGCAGATAAACACTTTAGTCAATAAAACTTCTTCACATAAAAAAGCGATACCTCATAAAACATAATGATCATGTGGTAAGTACCATTACACTTACCACATAATCATTAACTCCATGAATAACATTCACAGACAACACATATGCTTGCACACAAAAGCATAAGCTTTCACGAGTCACACATGGCCAACCATACAAATCCAAAACATTCAAAAAAAACATGGAGAGATGTAAATAAACATAATCGCGCAGATACTTATACACACAAACACACACACAAACACACACACTTATACACACACACTTATACACACAAACACACACACACACTTATACACACAAACACACACACAAACACACCTGAACGAACTGCCATGGCTGACAACTCTAGTCTTGTTTCTTGGAATCTTCTTAACTGACTGACACCTGAAGAATGCATGGTGCTCCAGACACTTCTTCCAGAAATTCTTACACTCGTTTCGAGAGTTGAAGTAAAACTCAACTGTGTCTTTGTAGAAACCCTTTGTTTGTATATGTGTGAGTGTGTGTGAGTGTGTGTGTGTGTGCGCGTGCGCGTATATGTATGTGTGTATATGAGTGTGTGTGAGAAAATGTTTGTTGTTGCGTCTGTTTTTGCTGTTTTTGTGTGAAAATGTGTTCATCTTTCTGCAGATGATATGCGTCTTTGATTTGACTCTTACTAATCATCCACAACAATAGAAGAAGATAAAGATGACGGTGTCAAACATGACATGAATTACCACCGTCAAACAATAAATGTAGCTAGTTGGTGATGTTGATGACAATGAGGAAGACATGGAGTGATGACGAGGAATGATGAGAGACTAAGTTTATAGAACAAAGTCGTATATCAAATTTCAATGCATTTGCTAGAGTATAAAAAACACACTGCAAGTTCAAAAACAACAAACAATAACAACAATAACAACAACAACAACAACAACAACAAAAATAAATAAATAATAAAATAATAACAAAAAAGAATTATAAACGAAATAGATGGAATAGAGCAAATGTCATTCTTTACACTACTGCACATTTGAATAAAAAAAAATTCAGTTAGTTGAAAAAAAATCTTAAAACTATGAGGGCGTTGTTTATGTTTGCCGTTGGATTATACACTAAAATTATTCATTAATCATCCAATTTAACATTCACACTAATTTTGCGTTTTTGTATGAGTGTGTTTGCTAATGTGTGTGGGTGTGTTTACTTGCATGTGCTGTGTTGCTTGCCGTAAGGATTATATATTTAAATATGTATTAATCATTAAATTCAGATTAATATGAATTTTTTTGATTATTTGTATATATTTGTATTTTAGATAAAAAATACAATGAATATACACGTATGCGTATTAAGATATAAATGGCAGCAAGTTTCATTTTATGAATTAAAAGAAAATCTCTCAAAAACCAATGGAAACAAAAAGCCTTGATCCTAAAACATGCACATTCATTCTATATCATAAAAAAAATATTAAAAACATCTCATAAATTTATTAATAAAAATAAGAGTAGAATATAGAAATTCAGGGTCTAAATTCACAGCAGACTTTGTGTGCGTTTGTGTGCCTGTGTGTGTGAGTCTGTCTCTCTCTCTGTCTCTCTCTTTCTCTCTCTCTCTGTCTGTCTCTCTCTTTCTCTTTCTCTCTCTCTCTCTCTCTCTCTCTCTCTCTCTCTCTCTCTCTCTGTGTCTGTGTGTGTTTTAAAAATGTTGTTCATTCCGCATAATAGAATGTTATTAAGATTATGGAGATAATAATTTGTCACAACAACATCAACAATAAAAATAAAAATAACAACAAAAACAATAATAATAAATCAAAAGTAATAGTAACACAACATGCAGAATATAAACACGCACATAGCACAGGGGTGGGCAAACTTTTTGCTGTGAGGGCCGCATTGAGAACTATTTTACCTTTGAAGGGCCGCATATGTACTTAAATAGCCAAATTTTTGACACAAAGATTTTTTTTAAGATTTGTGGCTCATTTTTTGGTCATAATGCCTAACTGGCGACCCTTTTTTGGCGAACATAGCTCAATCACACACGTTCACACAACACACACACACATTCACACACATTCAAACACACACACAACACAAACACACACAGACACATAAAGTTACAAACACGCTAATAATATGGCCTAAACTCAAAAAATTGCACATTGATTATTTTCATACCTAAAATTTTTTGCAATATCAAAAATTATGACAGGAATTATATCAGCCTACACAAACATACATACATGCCAATTCAAATACAGACGCACAAACGTACAGACAAACTTGTGCAAACATTCAAACCAGCAAACAAACACACACACGCACAAACAGACACATCTCAGCCAAACAACAAATTCAATGAAGCACCAGCAGGTTGCGAGAAATTAAATTCCCTCAAAAAATATATACAACCGACACACAATGGACAAACTAAATAAACTGCCAAAAAAAGAAATAATAACAATAAATATAATAATAATAATAAAATTTAAAAAATATACCAAATAAGATAAGAAACTATTTTACAAAACACCAACAAAAATAAAAAAAGCCATTTGGGTAACATATATAGCAGGAGTGGGCAAACTTTTTGCTGTGAGGGCCGCATTGAGAACTATTTTACCTTTAAAGAGCCGCATAGATACTTAAATAGCCAATAGCTTCGTGAACCGCATGCGGGCCGCGGGCCATGGTTTGCCCACTCCTGATATACAGCATTATAAACGTTAATAATAATTTGCATGCATTAACATTTATAAAAATAGGGCGCTATATAAATACTAAATTAGTATATACACATGGTTGATAACATATAGAAAAAAACTCCCTAGGTAAGTAAGAAAGTTGGATAGCATGCAACCAACGATACTAACAACATCAATCTGCGTAGCGTAGATAGGAAAGTTGAAAATGGTATTTTTTTAATTAATAAATAGTGAAATTAATAAGAAAAAACAGAAAAGAAATAATAGCACAGATGTTAAAACATTCTCTGTCTCATTTTAAAAATATAATCTAGAACTTTGAACGATGAACATTAAACATGGAACAACAGAGAATTAGGATATATAAAAACAATTATCAATCAAAAAATTTATTCAAGAAACATCCCATCCTAACCAGACACAACTAGCATTTTCAATTAAAACAATTACTCGGCAACTAAAAAATCAAACAACAAACGAATAAACATCTTAATTATTCAAACACACACACACACACACACACACACACTCACAAATACACATACATGCACGCAAAAATACACTCACACATACACACACACACGCATGCTATGCGCTAAATTAATTCAAATGAAACAATGAACTTATCCCCAGGCCTTATAACCAACAACTACAACAATTTTACAAATATACCTACATACAAACAGGGCAAATAAACAAACACGTACACACGCGTACACACAAACAAACAAACAAATCTACACACACACACACACACACACACACACACACACACACAAACAAACAAACAAACAAACTCACAAATCCTTCGGGGTGCAACTTGATGAGAAACTTTTTCCTTTTGAAACTGAGTTTTCGGATCTTAGCCCACGAAAAAGTGTTAATGCGGGTTGCATTCTGGAAGACCACAATGCCCATGTGGATGACCGCCAGGTGTAAGGGCACTGATTCATGGTCCTGTGGGCATTCATTAAACTATTAAGAATTCAATAATTCATTTGTCTCCTAAATTCATCTTATAACTTGGATCATAGACTACAATCCTTTCTTTCTTTCTTTCGTTTGTTTTTTTGTGTTTGTGTGTGTGTGTTTTTTTATTTAATTGTGAGTTGTGTGTATATGTGTGTGCGTGTGCGTGTTTGCGTATGAACTGCTGGTATGTTGAAGTTTGAGTGTGTAGTATACTGTGTAAGCAAACGAATGCGAGTGAACCAATTGTACAACAATAATAAAATATTCAAATACGTTTGTGAAGGTGTGTGTACGTATATGCATACATATATGGATGTGAGTATGTATGTTTGCATGTATGTGTGTTCGTAGGTGTGCATGTATGCTTGCATACGCGTGTCAAAATTTATATGCAGATGAGGTTTTGAATGACAGAGTTTTGTAATTGAACTAGCCAGCCGACCATGATGAATTAACAAACTGATGATGAGTTGTTTGAATGATCTTGGTCGTATGCTGGTTACCAATTTCATATTCAAATGAATGTCAATTAGTGAACTGGTAGAAGATCGATTGACGTATGGGTAGAAGGGCGAGTGAATGAATAAACGAAAGTATGAACTAAAAACGAACATATGAATGTATGAATGAATGAATGAATGAGTAAATGAATGAACGAACGAACGAAAGCGCGAACAAATGAAATGATGTATGAATAAAATTAAAAATGAAAGTGTTAAAGAAAGTTAAAGAGCCTATATACCGAAAAACCCAATGAATAATGCTTGCCCGCCAGCATACAACGCGCTAGGCTAATAGAGTAGTTGTCAAACAGGAATATACATACATGCCAACATCACACGCAACACGCCTCTCTCTCTCTCTCTCTCTTGCTCTCTCTCTCTCTCTCACACAAACACACACACACATACACACACATACACACACATACATACACACACACACATACACACACATACACACACACACACACTCGCGTATCTCTTTTTTTTTCCATAAAAGTTTAAGTTGTTTTAAGAAATCACCCAACACCGTTCCGAGTGACAAATGAAATAAAATTTATTAGACGCATTCATGGAATTATATTCAAAATAATTTTAAAATGTGCCAATGAAATTTTTTTTTTCGCTTTAAACCTTTAAAAGTTAATAAAAAAATATTTGACAAAATTCTTGGAAAATTGAGAGAAGCCATTTCCAACTGCTGCTTGCTCTAAGTAAAAAACATGTCCATGATTTGTGGGGCAATTGTTATCAGGAACAAATCTATGGAGGAAATGAAATGATGAAGAAGAACATGGTGGTGAGGATAGTTAAAAAAATTATAGACGATGACGATATGAAATTACGATGATGACGACGACGATGATGAAAGTAAAAACGAATATAATACGTGGCTTAAATTCAACTCTTTGATGGATGGATTGATTGATTGATAGATAAATAGACTGATTGATTGATTGATGGATGGATGGTTTTGATGGAGTGAACCAGTTTGAGAGATGAGTGAATGAATGAGCGAATGATGCTAAAAGACGACGATTTTAGACCGATAAATAAAAAAACACTAAATAATTAGTTAATCTTTACAAATGAACAACTTGTGCAGAAGGGCAATGATGAAGATAAAGATGATACGTCAGAAAATGATAATTATAGTGATAACAATATAGCCATAGAGTCCAGAAAGTAGAATGAAGATGACAAAGGTGATGTCGATATAATGATGATTCAGAAGACGAGCGACGCTGACGATGATAATAAAGACGGCAATCATAATAATAATAATAATGATAATAACGTTAACGATGATAACATAATGACAATGGTTACAAAAGAATCAGCCCTATAGAGCTGATGACAAAATGGTGACGAGTGAATTAGAAAATGGTGATAATAAAGATGACGTCCACAATATTAAAATTCGGATGAAGATGATGGCAGAGATGATGACGACCGCAATGGAAAATGATTGAGAAGTCGCTGCCGATAGCGACATAGAGATAACAACACAGCAATAATAATAACAACAACATCGTAAACGATTATGTGGAAAATAATGGTGACAAAAGCGGCAAAGAATGAGTAGAAAAATGGTGAAGATGATACCTACTAAGATGATGATGCAGTACAAGATGATGGCAAAGGTTACGACGAAAAATGATTACGATGAAGATGATGGTGATGACATTTTCCGATAGTATTAAATGGGACTTATGATCGATGGTATTTCTGATGGCTAAAGTGAAAAGATGAAAAGACGGGTTGGTTGGGGGGGGGGGAGAATACAAGAATGACGGAAGAATGGAAAAACCAACGAACAAAAGATAAAATGAATGAAGGATACAGATGGATAAAAACAAACGAACGAATGAACAGACAAATGGATAATAGAATAAATGAAGGAACGAAAGAAAGTACGAATGTAACAAAACCGTTCTATAGTTTTAAAATCTTTTATGATCAAACTAACATAAATGATATATATAATTACTATAACTATTTTAATGACCATCGTCATAATCATCAAAATCATCATCATAATCACCAGAATCATCATCATAACCACCAGAATCATCATCATAGCCACCAGAATTATCATCATAACCACCAGAATCATCATCATAACCACCAAAATCATAATCCTCCCTCTGGACTTTGCATTGTGTAATGTTTATTCCGTAAAATTCCACCTTTCGAGCAGTGTCCAGCAAATTGTAATCCGCGTCCATTGGTGACTGACCACTGTATGTGCGTGTGCGTATGTGATTGTGTATGTGTGCGTATGTGGTTGTATATGCGAGTGCGTGTGTATGTGGTTGTGTGCGTGTGTGAGCGTGTGCGCGCAATTGTATGTGTGTTTCATTTATTTATCACACACGCTAACGAATGGCAAAAAACTAACACCCATCTATTTGAAAGATGACCGAAGAATGCCTACATTTCTTTATACACACGCAGATTCACACACAAACACAGGTGTGAAAATAATGTTTTTCCTTTCATTTTAAATTTCTCGAAGCCTTTCTTGTCAGTAATTCAACACGTGCAACGTGTCGAAAACTACATTCGTCATCACCTTCACTATTATTACCCATCATCATCAAAAGCATCACCACCAACGCCGTCATCATCAACGTCATCATCAAAAACGCCATCACCATCCATATCTTACAAATGGGCTCGATGGTTTTGTATGATCTTGCTTTCGAGTGACGGGGACATGTTCTCAAACAACTTGACCGACCTCAAGTAGTCAGGGTTCATCTCCAGGTCTTCATCCGTCAGGTCGCCGTAATCAGCTGTGTGATTAGTTGGTTGGTTGAGTGGTTGAATAAATGATTGATTGACTGATTGAGTGACTGATTGATTGACTGATTGATTGATTGATTGACTGATTGATTGATTGATTGAATGGTTGATAAGTGAATGATTCATTGACTGATTGGCCATCTAACTAACATACTGTTCAGAAAATCGGATAAATAACTAAACAAACAAATGATCAGTAACTGAGTGAAAAATTAATAAATTTAAATACAGACACACACAGACACACACACACAGACACACACACAGACACACATAATTAAAATAATAATAAAATTGAAGACCTTGAACTATGTAGGACAGTAAGAGGGCTGTAGTCTGCTCCTGGCACTGCATTCTGCCACTGAGTAGATCTCTCTTTACTTGCAGTGCGAATAAATACCTGGAAACGCAAAATATATATATATTTTGATATTTATGATGAAATAATAAGAAATTATAAAATTATGATGAAATTATGCCGAGAAAATACAATATGATAAAATAATAATTATTTGTAATAAGTTTATTCCGTGGTTTCCAAATAAGACATTCGTTCGTTCATTCATTCATTCATTCATTCATTTATTCGTTCGTTCGTTCATTCATTCGTTTGTTCCTTCATTCATTCATTCATCCATCCATTCCTTCACTCATTCATTCATTCACTCATTCATTTATCCATCCATTCATTCATTCGAAAGAATTCATCCATACAATGATCAATTTGCTTGAAATTTGATAGGAGATGCTAATGATCCATTGTAACAATTGAATTGAAATTGGACCCAATTCGTGAATTAATTAGTAGCTAATTAAATGTGAATGAATTAAATGCACTGAGTATACCAATAAATAAGTTAAGCAAAATTTTTGTTCATTCATTCATTCATTCATTCATTCATTCATTCATTCATTCATCCATTCATACATTCATTTATCCATTTAATCAATCAATCATTCCTTAGTTTGTTAGTTAATTCACGAATTTAAAAATGCATTAAATTATTAATCAGTCAATCACTCATTCCTCCGTTCGTTCATTCATTCATCCATCTATCCATTCAATCATCCATTCATTCATTCATTCATTCATCCGTCCATCCATTCATTCATTCATTCATTCATTCATTCATTCATTCATTCATTCATTCATTCATTCATCCGTCTATTCATTCGTTCATCAATTCAGCACTGAGTATACCAATAAATAAGTTAAGCAAAATTTTTGTTCATTCATTCATTCATTCATTCATTCATTCATTCATTCATTCATTCATTCATTCATTCATTCATCCATTCATACATTCATTTATCCATTTAATCAATCAATCATTCCTTAGTTTGTTAGTTAATTCACGAATTTAAAAATGCATTAAATTATTAATCAGTCAATCACTCATTCCTCCGTTCGTTCATTCATTCATCCATCTATCCATTCAATCATCCATTCATTCATTCATTCATTCATCCGTCCATCCATTCATTCATTCATTCATTCATTCATTCATTCATTCATTCATTCATTCATTCATTCATTCATTCATTCATTCATTCATTCATTCATTCATCCGTCTATTCATTCGTTCATCAATTCATAGAGAGTGAACGTGTTACAGATGATGCTACATAGTAATAGACTATGAATCTATATAATCCCTTAAACACACAATAACATATGCATCCAACAACAACAACAACATCAACGAATCAACGACAACATCAACAAAAACAACATCATCATCATCAACAACAACATCATCATCAACAACAACAACAACAACAACCGCAACAGCAATATCAAAAACAACAACAATGAAAACAATAATAATAATAACAAATGCTGACCTTGAGAAGACATAAACTACGGAAGATAAGAAGTCCGACCATTACAATGTGATGGACAACAATGGGAATAATAATAATAATAACAATAATAATAATAACATCCATAACAACAACAATAACAACAACAAAGCATCAAAAAACCTATAAACATTGACTAAGCCACAACCTTATAGCATCTAGAAAATATTTAAAGATTAACAGACGAAAGTACAAACATTCAGAAAAAGGCCACCAAATGTGTGTATATATACACATACATACACACACGCACATACACACGTACACACATACACACGTACACACATACACACACACAACATAAAGCTTACAAATATACATATACACACGCTCCCGTGCACACAAACACATGCATACATGTATACACACGGAGATAAACACACTCATATATACATAAAGCAATACACACATACATACATACATAACATATGTACTGTACATACATACATATATACATAAATACATACATACAAACGCATATAGGCACACACATACATGGATGCATACCGATACCGGCACAGAAACACACATACACATCTGCAGAAACATACCTACACACACTCACACGCACACACGCACACAAACAAACCTACATACGGATGAGCAAATTGGTATTTTGTAAGTTGGAACCGGTAATAGAAATGGTGGACAGACAGTAGCTTGCCCACACTTGTACAAAGACGAGTTCAATTAAAAGTACATATAAATGTTTGGTCAAGTGCAAGTTCTCCAAACAAAAAGTTGCTTTCACAAGATACATATAGGAGAATATATACACAAATACATTTTTTTTACAAAAAATTTATCAACAAAAACACACACACATACACACACACAAACATACACACACACACACACACACACATACATACATACATAAATACAAAAGGTATCTTTGAAGATACCTGCTTCCAATCTAACATATTTAATGCTCCTCAGACAGACAAACAAGATGGTGGGTACATGTGTACATAATTTTATTTTTTTCTTTCAAGCAAACTCATGCAGTTTGATTTATAAATAGCAGCTAAAATGCATCTGCATGTGAATGCAATACAAAAATTGTTTGTACATAGAAACGCGTGTGCGTGCGTGCGTGTGTATGTGTGTGCACATGTATACATAACTTTTGTATATGTAAAATATTGTACATACACAGGATAAAATATCTAGTATGTGTTTGTTTGTTGGTGTGCTAAAAAATGCACTACATGTCCAGTGGATTTAAATGGTTGCCATCATCATCATCGTCGTCGTCGTCAACATCATCGTCAACACCATCATTTTCATCATCTTCTCCATCAAATAGTAGAAGTTATAGTAGTAGTAGCAGTAGTGGTGAATGTGTGTATGCATGCATTTGCTATGCAGTTGCTATACATCAAAGTGAATGGCATTGAACTATAGTTAAAAAATGAAAACTGAAAAAATTTTTTTTTGTTTATAACAATAAAATTTACAAATGAATCATCATCGTCATCATCATCCTCGTCATCAGCACATCATCCTCACCATCATCATCATCATCATCATCCTTGATAACAAAATTTCCATGCATCTGAATCTTACATAATTCACATATGAATGCATGCATATAAACATATAAACATGCATGCATGCATTTTTAAGAGAGAGAGAGAGAGAGAGAAAGAGAGAGAGAGAGAGAGAGAGAGAGAGAGAGAGAGAGAGAAAATAAAACAATTTACATTGTTAGGCGTAACGTAAACATCCCAAATTCAATTTTTTTATTCGGAAAAAATAAGAACGAAACTAGAAATAAAATAATGTTGAACTAATTTTTTTTAGTAAAATCACAAAAAGAAAATGTTACTAGCCATCTCTTTGATCAGCAACCAACAATGCTAAAAACTAATACATACAAACATATCCATAACCAATACAACATCATTGATATCACCATAACTATCATCATCATCATTAAAATGATTATCACTACTACTATCATCGCTATAACCATTATCATCGCGATTTCCATCCTAATTATCGTCATCATCATCATCCAAAATCATCACCACTATCGTCATCATTATCATAAAAACTCTTCATCAACATCGTCGTCGTCGTCATCATCGTCATCATCATCATCAGCTTCTTCTTCTCCTTCTGAATATAATCTGTTGCTAATGTGTTATTATGGTGATTTTACGATGACTTAAGAGCGTAATGTATGTATGAATAATTAAACCTGATGTGTGTGTATGGCTGTGTTTGTGTGTGTGTGTGTGAGTATATACGCGTGTGTGTGTGTACGTGTGTGCGTGCGTGTGTACGTGTGTGTGAATGTGTGTACGAATGGCTGTTAATGAGATATGTGCATTCTGACTGATAAGAATGACATCAGAGTCAACCAAACACATACTACCAATTTGACATCAATAAAATAAATAAATAAAACTTTATAAATAATTATTAGGCGTCAATGGAAATACAAAAAAAAAATAAAATTTTATAAATAAATAAAGATATATGAGAACACAAGGGAATTAATAATCACCATTAAATCTCATGAAAACATCAGACAATTGAAACATAAAGATATCTACCATTTCAACCATCGGACAATTGAAAATATAAGTATCAAGCATAAAGATATCTCTAATATTTCATAATTTGATCAATTAGAAATTCTCGTAACATTCCAGTAGCTAAAAAGAAGGCTTAAAGCCCCACCGAGAACGTAAAATAAAATTAGGTGAAGGATAAAAAATACCAGACAATGTTTCAGAAACTTTTTTTTATAAATCTAGTAAATTAAAAGAAAAATTTCTCTCTGTCTGTTGGCACCATCTCTCTCCCTCTTTTTCTTTCTCTTCCTCTTTCTCTATCTCTCTCTCTCTCCTCTCTCTCAAATTCTATCAGTTTCTATTTATATATTTTTTATCTCTTTCTTTTTCTCTTTTTCTTTGTATACAAATGTACACTCCTACTTACTTACGTACAAAAAAATATGTACATACATACAAAAATTAGGTTTAGAAATTATCAAGGTGCTGTAGAGAAAAAAAAAGATAGATAGAAAGAGAGGAGAGAGAGAGAGAGAGAGAGAGAGAGAGAGAGAGAGAGAGAGTAGTGGCTACATTAATATAAGGACAAACTTGACAGCAACTAATTAAATCAATGGATATGATTAGATATTCCACTGCAGAGGCTTGAGAGGATGATTTGCCATGCCATCATCCTCTTCTTCCTTCTCATCATCATCGTCGTCGTCATCGTCACATTGTCGTTATAATCGCGCCACCACCATCGTCAAAATCATCAGATTCATTATCCACATTTCATCATCGCCTCATTATACACACACCACCACCTTCACAATCATCATCACCATCATCATCAGGACGAACCTGGTATGTTCCTCTTCCAGCATTCCTGGGTCTGGTGTATAAAACTTGACCACAAATTCAAAATTCAGGTGGTTCTGTGGCAGCTGATTGGTTATCAGCTTCTCGTGGTCTAGCCAGCACTGAATAAGTGAGTGAGTGAGTGAGTGAAACGGGGAACGAATGAATAAAAGAAAGAAAGAATGAGATTGAAATGAATGAATGAATGAATGAATGGATGGATGAATGAATGGATGAATGAATAAATAAATCATGAAAGAACGAATGAATGGATGAATGAATGAATAGGGGTAAAATAATTCAATGAATGAATGAATGAATGAATGAATGAATGAATGAATGAAAATACGAAGACAAAATGAATGAATAAAGAACGAATGGATATAAGAGTGAATAAATGAATTAATTACTTAATGAATAAATTAATTAATTAACGAACGAATGAACGAATGAATGAAAGAAGAAATGAAGGAAAGAACGACAAAAAACTTTTCAGTACTAAGATTAATGGATGGGTTATTGATATGCAATATGAACAAATCAATAGATGAGAAAAAATGGCCGCTTGGTGGATTTATGAATGGATGTATTGACTAAAAAATTATTATTATTAACATCAGAATGAATTAACCAATAAATGAATGAATGAATGAATGAATGAAAGAATGAATGAATGAAAAAAGAATGAATGAATGAATGAATGAATGAATGAATGAATAGATAAACAAATGATTGGAAAACCTAATGAAAGAGTGCATGAATGCGAAAATAAATGAATGAATAAATGAATGAATATCAAAATGAATTAACCAAACAGTAAATGATCCAAAGATGAATGGATAGATGAGTGAACAGGAACATAATCCAACAAATGGATGGGTTCTTGAGTGATTGAGTAACAAAGTAAAAGAGTGTATGAATGAGAGACAAAATTGAAGAATGAGTGCGTGACTAAACCTAGAAACCCAAATAAGATAATGATAAATAAAAACCCATCACAACTTATAGTGACAAGATATAAAAACACACAGCCACAAGAATTCAAAATATTGTGATAAGATAAGATAAAAATTAACATGATATTTATCAACCCTCTAAATATAAAACACCTACACCAAGATCACAATAACTACATTACATTTATGATGTAAGGATCTATTTTATCTATCTATGCTTAATCACACACGGACACAAACACAAAACAAACAAACACACAC
Organism: Helobdella robusta; assembly: GCF_000326865.2. Lineage (NCBI taxonomy): Eukaryota > Metazoa > Annelida > Clitellata > Rhynchobdellida > Glossiphoniidae > Helobdella > Helobdella robusta. Next base: position 796,734 of record NW_008704623.1, on the reverse strand, counting down.
ACACACAAAACAAACAAACACACACAAAACAAACCACACACACACAGAAACGAACAAACAAACACACACACACACATACACACCCAAATTACACAAACAAACACACACAAACACATATATATACGCACGCACAAACACACACACACGCACACACGTACACGTAGGTTCAACATCTTGTTTAAGAAATCTAGAATAAAATGCCTATTAACCTCAATATAAATATTTTTTGTATAAACAGTTTGAACATACTAAATACCATACAGGTGTATTTATATAACAATACAAACAACTTTGTATATTTACAGGGTCACAATAAACATACATTGATGTTGTTTATGTAGTCAAATAAGCATAAACACAGACTTATATAAACATTTACATATTCCCAGGTGTTTGTATGTATGTCTAAATGCGTGTGTGTGTGTACGTGTGTGCGTGTGCGTGTGTGTAAAACGCTCAAAAAAATATGAAATGTACTAGAGAGAAATTGTGCACCTATTAATATTAATTTAACCGATATGTAATGATCATTATTGTTATAAGCATCATAGCCTTATATCATCATAACCATTACCCATGCAACATCATCATCATCATCATCATCATCATCTTACTTGGATTCCTTCAACATTTTTATACTGAAGATCAAAGTAGTCTGCCTCCAGTAGTTTTAACTTTGAGATCACCATATTGAACAGCACACTCCCATGACTCTTCATCTATGTGAGCGAGTGAGTGAGTGAATGAGTGAGTGAGTGGATGAGTGAGTGAGTGGATGAGTGAGTGGATGAGCGAGAACAACGTTTTCATCGCAAAAATCATCATTCTCAACTTCACAACAGTCACTATTCTCATCATCAGAGTTAAATATTAAACAGTGCTACACAATATTTTCTACTACTACTACTACTACTACTACTACTACTACTACTACTACTACTACTACTACCACTATTACTACTACTACTACTACCACTACTACTACTAATACTACCATTAATAATAATAATAATAATAATAATAATAACAATAATAATAACAATAATTCAAATTTCAAACTGACAGGTACATAGAGGAGTTCCTCAGAGTCATCTAGCATCAGTACACGGCATACTAGATTTTTTTTATTTGAAGACGGGGAAGCCGGCTGACTCATTTTGGCTCGGCTGTATGTGTAAATTTATTTAGTTGTTCTAACTTCTTCAATTTCAAATCAAATTATTGACATCCCAAATGAGCTAACACGGTGTGTGTAACTAATTTAACAAATTATAATATTTTTAGTAGAGTTTTTTGAAATATTTATGTAATACAAATCCATATTAAATTAATACTGGAGGATATAATATAATGTATGTAAATGGCATCTTTTTATAGAATTCTATGAATATACTTCTTAGTAGTTAGACTTTAAAGATTAAGATGCAACTATGAGTGCCACATTACATTTTTCTGGTATTTCTAGAAGACTAACTCAAATTTAATTACAATTTACTAAAAATTAATATTTCTAACAAACATTATAATGATTAATTAAGTTATCAGTTATCAAATTGTGGAGAAATAAATTTATAAATTAATGTTCTTGCTTTTAAAACTGCATTACTTTCAATTTTAAGTGTGTTTGAGTGTAGATTTATATTATAATTTTATAATTTATATTTTAAAAAAATATTTTAAATGAAGTTGCAAAAGAAATAAAAATTAAGCAAAATCAAAACTAAAACAATTTGAAATTAGTAAGTTGGGTAGGTAGGTAACTCAACAAAAATTCAAATAGAACTCAATGACCCATTCATTTAATTTTTAATAATTTATTAAATTTAAAGATTAAATTAAATTTTATTCAACTTATCCAAAATTATCACTCATTTTAAAACTATTTGCAAAACTACATTTACTACATTTACAGTTAATTAAATTAATTAATCATTTAACCAAAACGAAAAATAAAATTGCAAATAAAATGGGAATAAAAAAGCTTTTCATTGAAAAACAGTACATATTTATACATTTTATATAAGTATAGAATAGAAAAAACTGAAAAAAAACTTCCTTACTAAAATTTTTTAATTAAATAAAATTGTTGATCTATAAACTCGAAAATTGAACAACGGATCAACCGACATTTTAGTTAAATTAAATTAATTTAAATAAGAAAACGAAACAATCAAACGGATTGAGAAATTATATACTCTATTCAATTTCAAATATCACAAATGTATCCATTTTATTTTCAGCATCAAGGAATTTTTTACTCCTCGTTGGTGCAACTAAACGTCCAAATTTACATAAATTATCATATCTGATACAATGACAAAAATTGAAACATACATCGTGACTCAGTGCTCTGTGTACCGTATATGTGTATAATATATGGTTATGATAACACTTGTGTTAAGTATCAAAGATAGATACACTTTACACATACATTTGTATAACACACATATGCACACACATTTACATATACATGTATTGTATATATGTATGTTTGTGAGTATGGACGTGATCAAATCAACCAAACACACAAACAATAAATTCTATATAATTCTTTATAATTCTATATAACCATGCAAGCTAACACATACAATCAATAAAAATCCCACTAAAACCAGGAACCACCGCGTACCTGCTGAATGTATGGTGTGAAACAAAACAAAAAAAAAACACAAAAGCAAAATCACACAACCAAGCAAGAGTAAAAGAATAGAAGTCCCTAAACTACCTATGCAACTAAATTAACTTATGCCCCTAGTCTACCTATATAATAAATTAATCTATCTAAATTGTTCTCTTGGCGTGGAAGTTGAAGGGATACATTTCACTAAGTATAGAATACCGCTAGCATGACGTCATTTCCTCCAACAATTTTCTTTGATGCTTTTTAATCAGTCAGGTCACAATCATCATCATCGATATCGAAATGAAATCAAATAGATATTTTTTTAATTTGTTGATAAAAGTAACCATATATTAAAAAGTTTAAATTCTTGTGAAAGAATTCAAAATAATTTTAGACTACATCATAACACAACTGTAAGCCACTCTGTTTTCTAAACAAAAAGCTATATTCTTATTTAAATTGACAATGATAATTTTAATTTTATTGTTTTAAAAATATTTTTTAGTCAAGTAAATGGTTTGTAATAGCTGTTTGTTAAAACCCATGCAATTTCGAAAGTAGGTAAGCCACCTAACTTTATTTATTCAAATCTGCAGAAGTAATCAGTAGAAGCTGCTCGCTTGGCTTTATCAACGTGGACCCCAGAGAGACTCAGCTATGGCCATTAAAAACACATACATTCTCACACACGTACATATATGCAAACAAACGTAAAAACAAAAATTTGTTAATCTGAAAATTTTTAAAATTTGGTTATCCGCTTGGGGCTCTATTATGTACCTATAATATTCAGAAATAATATTTGTACTGTGCAACTTTAGTTCGACCATTCCGACATTTTAACTTTTATTTATATGTTTGTTTCTACGGAATTTGTCGCTAAGATAATTAAATAGATAATTAAAATAGTTTTTGTAATACTTTTCAATTTAAATATTATGAATAAATTAAACGAAGGTTTTTTTTTAAAGTTATTTCAGCCTATAATATTACATTTCTAATTTAAAAGTTTGCCTAATTTGAAAATTTTAAAAAAAATTTGTCACGTCACTAGATGTCTTTGGGGGACGTAGTGCAGTGTTTAGCACAACTGCAGCTTCAGGTACGCATCCTAGTCTGTCGTTAGCGTCGTCGTCGTCTTCTGTGGTTGCACCTAGAGTGGATCAGTCCATTGCTGCTGGCTGTGTTGGTGGTGTTGATTTGAAATGTGAGTCTTCTTCATCAAAACATAAATAACCTAATAGAATTGGAATAGAATTTAATTAAAATTTAAATAATTTTCTATTTTCTCACCATATCATCCACTATATTATTTTTTATTTATGCTTTTAAACATAATAAATAAATTTATAAATATAATATGTTGTTAATAACAACATCATCATATTTATTATAAAATAAACATAAAATTATTGAATTTATTATAAGTAACATAATCATAATAAATCTTGGTCAATGTTAGTGCTAATTTCTGTCCATTAAGGATCATTTCAAAATGCACTCAGAAAGCCTAGATTTTAAATTTAATAAGATATATTTAGAATTACGTAATTAAAAAATGTATAAATGAAAAAAAGCTAATTGTAGTAAATATATAAAGATTTATTCATTTTATTTATTGCTACAAATAATTCATTATCCCAAAATAAAAATGAATAAGAAAATATTGAAAGATTTTTGTTTCATTTTAATTTTTTTTTGTTCCTGAATTTTGAATTGCAAATTGAAATTTTAGACTTAAAATCATCATAGTACATCTGGTAGGTTATGAATGGCTAGCTAGTGGTCAATTTGTTATTCTTAATATTATTATACTTATTTATTATTATTATTTATTATTATTATTATTATTACTATTATTATTTTTATTATACTTACATTGATTTCTTAGCAATATCATATTATTATTTAATTATTGTGTTATTAAATTTTTTCAATATTCATACACCTAATGATACTTTGATGTTGTTTCTATAACTCAGTAGACATTTTGTTAGAATTTTTTTTCTCTAATTGTTATCATTAACAAGTTATTCGGTTTTCCATAACTAACATTCTTTTGTTTGCTTATTTTTTTTGTTATATCATTTCGCATGTTAATGTTTTTCTTCCTTGGCTGGGTTTATGTTCAATTAACTAATTAATTAATTAATTGATTAATTAGTTGGTTAATTAGATAATTAGTTAATGTATATATTAGTGTTCAATAGCTACTGCTAGTTGACTAGCTGGATTTATTATATTCTTAATTTCCTTGCTTTATTGGCTTAGTAATACTTAACTAACTGCAAACCTAGATAAAGATGTAATAAGCCCATACACATACACACAGACAGGCACACATACACATGCTTACACACGCACACATACATACACACATTTATACATGTATGTATAAATATATATATATAAATATATACAACTTGGATGTGATGCTGTGTAACAAAGTTGTGCTAACATACAATGTTAAACACTTTGTGAACCATTAAGACCAATTTAATTTACTTATAAGTATCTTAAATAGATACAGATATTACACAGAAACACACATATATGTAAATAATATATATTTACCTATATATTCATACATTTCTTTATGATTTTCAATCATTTGTATAATTAACCATAACAGATAATAATTATTTTTTTATGTTTTTGTTCAGGACCTAGCAGGGCTCATCATTGAATGTAACAAAAAAAATGAAAATAGTTAAATTATTATTCAATTAATTATTCAATTAATTAATTAATTTTTAAATTTGAGGAGCGGGTTTCATTTTGGTTGATGTTCAATGTGTTTTTCTGTTTTTCCTAGCTTTTTTTTTGTGATTTCAAAGTTCAAAATTAATTTTTGGTTTGATATAGAAGTTTTGTTTTTACTTAATTTCGACACGTACGCACATATGGCTACGAAGATTTGTCTTTTTTGGCTTGAGCTTTTCTTTACAATACGTTTTGTGACCTGATAGTAATTCTTCCTTTTTTTTCATCTAATATTAATGATTTTTTTAAACTAAATTAGTTTTTTTTTAATTTTAATTTTTAATTGTTTATAGTTCTTGCTTGCTTGCTTGCTTGGTTGCTTATTGTTGAACTGTGGAGTTGACAGTATTGTAATAATGGTTAAAAGGATTATTACTGTTACTTTTTGTTCACTTGTTGGTGCATTTTTTTTTTCATTTTTATTTAATACTATCTAATTTAACACTGTTTAATTGATGTCATATTGTAAGGTTATTTATCTATTCAATCACCATCATGATCATCGTTAGTATCCATCCATCGTCGTCTTTATTGTCGGTTATATCATCGTTATTATCATTGATTGTATCCATCCACCATCGTCTTTATCGTTGGTTATATCATCTTTAGTATCATTGACAATATCCATTCATCATCGTCTTTATCGTTGGTTATATCATTGTTAGTATCATTTATTTATTTATTGGAAGAAGCACAAAAAAGTAAACATAATACTTGTGATAGTGCCTTAACTAAAGTTGTCCTTTCAACCAAGTTCAACAAAAAATTCAACAAAGTTAATTGAAAATGAAGATAGTATCCACCGTCTTCTTTATATATCATCTTTAGTATCATTAATAGTATCACCATTAATAGATAAAAAAGTTATGAATGGTTTTTAATTCAGGAAAATTGTTTAAATCCTGGATTTGTCATTATCATTATTATTATTATCATTATTTTTATTGTTATTATTATTATTCTGATTATTATTCTGATTATTATAATTGCTGCTATTATAAAATTAAGTAATAAATAATTAAATTATTATTTCTATTGTTTTTATCTGAAGCTTTATTAGTATATAGTATGGTAATGGAAACCTTATATAACATTTGCTTGGGCTAACCTACCTACCAACCTAACTAACTTCATTTATACATGCATACACATTGACGTACAGTCACACATACATACACACATACATACATACATCTACATATACCAACAAACATGCTTTGCTTGCCTTTTTTTTTTGTTCCTTCTAATACAGTCAAAGGCCTTACTATACACACCACACGACAAACATACGCATTATGTATGTATGATAGATAGTCTTTGAGTTAAAGACACACAAGTGCTCGAACCATGCTCGAACTGCTCTGCGTGTGCGTTCGTTTTGTTTGTTTGCTTAGATTTTTGGTGGCACTTCAGGAATGTGGTTGCTTCTACTGTTTCTGCTAATTCTCATTTTCGTTTTTCTGCTATGGGTAGATAATAATTTTAACCTTGTTTAATTATTCTATCATTCGTTTTTTTCAATCTATCCATCATTCGTCTTTTTATTCCTTTTCATTCATTCCTTCATTTATATCTTTCGCTCGTTCATCCATCCCTGCATTCCATTGCTTTCAATGTTTATTTATCCAGAATTATTTATTGATCTCGCTTTTTTATATTCATACTTGCGTTAGCTAGTTCACCTTTCATTCTATTCATTTATTTATTCATTCATTCCATTCATTCATTCATTCACTCTTTCATTCATTTTTTCACTTTTTCATTCGTATAAATTCCTTCACTCAGTTTTAATCTTTGTTTGCTATTTATAGAAAAATTTAGATATTTTCACACCAAGAGGTATGACGTTATTCATCTATCCATCTATCTATCTAGCTATCTATCTGTTTATCTATCTGTCTGTCTGTCTGTCTGTTTGCCTGTCTATCTTTTTTATATCGTCTATTTATATGCATGTGTTTGTTTGTTTTCGGGAGTTTGTTAAGATTGAAATAGAACGTTGTGTGTATGTGTGTGTTTGTGTGTGTGTATTTGTTTGTTTGTGTGCTTGTGTGAGTGAGCGAGTTTAATATTGTGTGACATACGCATGTTAATGTTTCTTCATCCTGTTAACTCCATGCCATCATTGGCATGGTCGTCTTGCATTGTTTGTGTAGTTTGTGCGTGCATGTATGTATGCATGCATGTTTGTATGTATGCATGAATGTTTGTATGTATGCATGCATGCTTGTATGTATGCATGTTTGTAATGCACTACTGTTTTATCTCCAACGCAATATTATTAACAGTTCGATTTCAATTCTTTTCATTTTAGATTAGTTTATTTAGTGTTGAATATGTTTCTTCTGATTTGTTGTGTTTTATTTGGTTTTTTAATACTTTTCAGATATAAGTTTCATTTAATAAATAAATAAATTTATATAACACTAGTTGAATAACGTTTTTTCAATCAATCTGGCTTGGTAGTGTAATAAAATTTAACAAACCAACGAACAAACGAACGAACGAACCTACAAACAAACAAACAAACAAACCTACAAACAAACAAACAAACATCAACTAATTGACAATATCATTTCATCTATTAGCAATAAAATCTTTCTGTTTCGGCTCTTTTTGGCTCACTATTTTTTGTTTATCGCCATCATCATCAATACCATCATTATCAATACCATTATCAGTATCATTATCACATTTAATTTCTCATCATCCTCATCATCATCGTTATTATTTTAAGAGTTAGATTTCCAGAGGTTTCAGACCATAACGAAATAATACTAATAATAACACAGAGTTATATGAACTATTTGAAAAAATGGTGAATATATATATATATACGTATATATACGTATATATATACGCGATACACATAACATGATTTCATTTTAAAGTACAATACATTAAAGGTAGAGCTTGCTGGTTTCACTTTACTGAAATTAAAAAAAAACCTCAAAAATCAATTAGCGTTAATCCTCTTTCGCTATCTTAGATTAACGTCATATGGCCTGTATTGTATTGTTGTCTTAAGGCAATAATAGTTACAACGCCGCCAACGATGACAAATGATGATATTAATAATTACTGTTAAGTAATTGTAGTAAAATTAATAACTCCAGAGAATAAACTGATATGGTATTTATATATTTAGTAGAGTGTATGCTATTTTGTAAAGTAATTATTTCACTTTTTATAATATTTATAATTTTCCCACCAGAATACTGATAATTTTGTTTTTATTATTATTACTACTACTATTATTATGTCTATCGCTATTATTATTATTATTATTATTATTGTTGTTGTTGTTGTTGTTTAATTACTATCATCAACACCGTCATCACTCACTTTCACTCATTCGTAGGTGCAAAAAGTGAAGTACAAGAAACATCATCTGACGAACTTAAACTTACTACTGCGAATAAGGTACTATCATCATCATCATCATTATTATTATCGTTATTTATTATCATTATTATTATTATGTTATTCATAATAATAATATATACTGCTAATAAGGTATTATCATTATTATATTATTATTATTATTATTATGTTATTCATAATAATAATAATAAATAAATTCTACACCCTAAAACTCAGGTGACCTGCTCAGAGAGGCAACAGTGTGATGATGGAGATGTGGTATGTATAACAGTTTCCATGATCCATCTTAAACCTGATTATCATATTAATAATAATAATAATTATTATTATTGTTATAATTATAGTTAATGTCAATATTAATGATATTTCAGTAATTGTAGTAGTAGTAGTAGTGGTGGTAGTTGTGATTAGTTGTTGTGATAGCGGTAGTAGTAGTTGTATTTATGTGCAGTTTAGTAGCAGCTGTGGTAGTAGTAGTAGTAGTAGCTGTAGTAGCAGCAGTATTTGGAATAGTAGTAATGATGGTAGCGTTATGATAGGTTATATTACTACGTCGCGAATTATACTTGTCGTCGTCGCTGTCACTGCAGCATATTAAATTACGGAAGCTGGTCTACATCCTGGAATCAAGCGAGGACAGGGAAGAGAAGTTAGAGGCCCTTCGGCTCATATCCGTACTGGCCGACTCCATTCCAGATAATGACAAGTCGGTGTTATTGTTATTAGTTGTTATTATTTCTACTTTTTTTTCATTTCATCGTTGTTGCTATGCAATGTTTAACATAATCCAAGTGTGCAATGTGTGTAAAACAAGTGTGCGTGAGAGTTTGTGTGTGTGTATGTGTGTGTGTGTGTGTGAGAGAGAGAGAGAGAGAGAGAGAGAGAGAGAGAGAGACAAATTTCTATCTTTTCTATCTTCTATACTTTTCATTGATGTGCGTTTTTTAGGGAGAGGTTTAAATTGTTCCTCCACCTCACCCTCTC
>NW_008704623.1:756277-786867 GCF_000326865.2 Helobdella robusta | reverse complement strand
TCTCTCTCTCTCTCTCTCTCTCTCTCTCTCTCTCTCTCTCTTTCTCTCTCTCCTTTTCTTGTCCTTTCGCTCTGTTTTATTCTCTCTTTGTCTCTCTTTTTGTCTCTGTATCTTGCTGTCTCTTCATAATTTGTTGTAGCATGGGAATATATTTATTTCATTTGAACATTTGAATAGCAGCTCTGTACCAGCCTATAATTTAGTGTTGCTAATTATTATTTGTGTTAATTAATTAATTACTTAATAACATCCGAGATGTATATATAAACACATTTAGCCATCCTTATCTAATTAATTATAATTATGGCCATTAATTAATGACTAATTGGTAAATTGGGATTCTCGGGCTGGGCTGTCGGAATTGTTTATTTAAGATCTATACATATGATGATTTAAATGCATCCTGCACGGTTTAATTTAATTGAATAATGCAAGCTGTGTTGTGTTTGTAATATTGTATACATTTTACACTAAGGCTATATGTACTTATACATATTTAATAAGGTTACGTTGGGTTTTTGTTAAGTTCGAGTGAATGAGTGGATTTAATTAATAAGTGTTGAAAGTGATGGTATTAATATAATGTAATATGATGTGATTGGATGTTGTGCTGTTATGTGATGGGATATGATGTAATGGGATGTTTTCTCACAGAGATGCATCTCCCAGCTGTCAGACGAGTTTCAGTGTCGACGACATCCCGCTACCTACCTCATCATCTACGTCATCATATCCATCAGCCACCAATGATATTCCACTTCCTGGAAGTATACAACTGGATGATATTCCCATTCCAGGTATGTGTGTGTGTGCGCGCGCGCTCGCGCGTGTAAGTGTGTGTGTACGTGTGTTAATGCAATTGTGCGTGTTATCATATAGTAGTTGATCATTTATTTAATTAATGTTGTGTAGCTTTCTTCGCATTGTAATTCAGTGATGTTTTTGCAACATTCTTGGTTTGCATTATGTGTACACGTGTTTTTTTAATGTTACCTTAAAACGAATTTAACAATCGAAATATTTTTTAAATTTTCGCAAATTCTGCAGACAGCAGCAAGTCAGCGACAACGAGCAAACTGTTGAACAACAGCAGCAACCACCACCGCCACACTGTGGACGATGACGCCACCGCCATCACAAAAACAAGACTCGGTGTCGTCAAATTGCACAAATCCAAAATGACGCAGCTCTCTACTTCGACAGTAACGAGGCCTTCCTTGCTGGAACTCATGTCCGGTCAGATATTGAAAGGGACTCCTAAGAAATTTTCTAGACTTAAAACTACGCAACTAATAAAAAAACCCAATGTTCAGATTGATAGTAACAAGAAATTAACTAAAAACGACAATTTCAGTGTTAATAATTCGACCTCTAATGATTTACTAGGTAGTGCTAATCTTACCAATTGCAACAGTGTATCGAATGCAGTGACATCTACAAAGGTCAGCCAGGGTAACAATAACAGCAACAGTAACAACGGTGATTCTCTTGCTGCTAGTAGCAGCAAGCCAAATAATTTTTTCTCTAGTTCACATCAGCAAAGTACGCTCTGTGTTAATTCAAGGAGGTTAGAAATTCAGCAGCGAATTAATGCATGGAAGGATGAATTGATGAATGAGATGGATAAAGAGAAGAAGAGGAGTAAGAGGATGAGGTACAGTTCCAATCAGTCTGATGATTACATTGTTGAGGATATAAAGTCTGCCAAGTCATTTTATGATAGCAAAAATAATCTTCTCCCTACCTCCAAATTTCCATTTAGTCCATTGCCCAACCCTAAACTAGAATCTAATACCTCCACTAAGCAAAACCCTCTAAACAACAACATTAAATCTTACGGTAACAACAACAATGCAACAACAACAAGCTCTAATTCGGTTTCTACTAATAATCCACTGATTGATAACTACCACATGTTCGTTCGAGGCAAGCGAAAAGATCCCAAATATTTCTGGCCCATTGAGTTAGTCAACTGGACATCAGCAACTCCATCCATTTCTTTCAGTTGCAATCCTTTGTATTTTAACTTTTCCAAAGCATGCAGAGTTAAAACACTGGTGAAAAGTACTACTCCCATCTCTGAGAAACCAATATCTGAGAAACTCGAGAAGAAAGAAAGTCAATCAGCACCATTGAACCCTCAAAAGAAATTAAAAACTAATTTACCATCACTGACTTCTGACAGCGTAGCAGAGATGAAGAGAGTTTGTTCCCAGTTAGAGAGAAAAGAGAAGCAGGGCACGGATAGGCTGCAGTTGAAATGCACAAATGGATTCGATGACGACTGCTCCGCCCCATCCGTTCTCGGCAAGTGGGACTCCAGTGATGACGATAGCGACGACGGAAAGATGCAAAAACTTCGAGTAGAGCCGGAGCCGAAAGAGAAAATAGAGAAGAATATTAGAAAAAGAAGTCCCAGCCATGAAAGTCGAAACACTTCCGCAACTGACCATTCCTCATACAGATCGAGATTGTCTAGTTATTCCGACAGTAGTAGTAGAAGAAGAGACCACTCTTACAGCAGCAGCAGCTCGAGAAGTAGATCAAGATCATATTCATCCTACTCATCTCGAGGTAGTCGCCACAGCAGAGGAAGGAGGAGGAGAAGAAGTAAGCACGATTCGTATAAAAGTTACTCCAGGTCATACAGTAGAAGTTATTCCAGATCCCATTCATCCAGAGGTCGATATTCAACTGGAAGTTCGTCGAGTTACTCACGGAGTCGGAGTAGGAGTTACACAAGATCTAGAAGTAATTCTTCCTACAGAAGGAGGAATGTGTACTTCAGTCGGAGATCTAGGTCACCGTCGAAAAGTTCTGTTAGAACTATAACTCAAAAGGTTCTTCCAAATAAGTCGAAAAAAGTTAATGTTAAAAACCAGTCATCGGCATCTGGTAACGATGTTTCAGAAAAAATTCCAGCAAGTATAAAAATTAAGAAAGAACCCAATGTGGAGGCTGATGCTAGCGTTCAAAATTATTCCGCATCATCAGCTGCTCTTAAAAACGATTCCACCGTTCATAATACCGGTACAAGCACTGCCACTACATCTCTACCTCCAAAACCTCCCTTCATTGGTCCTACCATTCCGGCAGATCATTCTAAATTGGGAATGCATGATATCCCACTTCCTAAAAAAGATCTATCCAGGGATGAAATTTTTCAACCAATTGGTCCCAATGACCCTTTAGTGTTTAAAAGTGCATCTACAATTGAAAGCAGCAACAACAACAACAAGGATGATAACCCTGACGATGATGATGATGATAATAAGGATGCTGGTCAGTTTGACAATTCATTCATCATACCTCCAGAGCAGATGGACAAGTACAAAAATCTCATCCAACAAGCTGAAAGACATGCTAAGAAGATTTTAGGTGGGAAGGTTGATGATAAAGTTGTTGAAGTAAATGTTCCAAAGTCGAAACCAGAAACTATTGTTGAAGATGTTTCAAACTACAACGGGAGCAATCCCCATCAACAGTTAGTGAAGGAATTGTACTTGGAACATATGGCCGCCATGATGGGGATGGAGCGAGTCCGACCTCACCCACGCTTTCCTCCTCATCACCATCCTCATCATCGCCATCATTCACCTCTCTTACGATTACAACAACCGCACTTCAGAATGCTACATCAACAACGTTTCAATTTGAAGCAACAACACTTTGAAAAGCAACAGGAACTTGAAAGACAAAAACAACGACAGCTTCAGCAGCACCACATTGAACGTCAACAAGAAATGGAGAGGCAACAGCACATTGAACAACAACAACAACAACAACAACAGTTGGAACAACAACAACTTGAGCAACAACAACAGCTCGAACAACAACAACAGCAGCTGGAGCAGCAACAATTACTTGACGAACAGCAGCAGCAGCTGGAACATCAAAAGTTGCAGCAACAGTTTGAACAACAACAGTTAGAACAGCAACAATTACGGAAGCAGTTGCAGCAACAACAGTTACAGCAACAGCTGCAGCAGCAGCAACAACAACAACAACTTCCAGTTAACCAGCCATTAATAATTAACCACCAAGGTAGGATAATTCAAATTGTGGGGCCACAACCTCAGGTGGTAGCCCAACCTTCCATGATTCCCATCATTCAAGTAGGGTCATCTCTGGTTCAAACCCTTCCCCAAACCGGGCCTTCCGTGATCGTGTCAAATGCAGCCGATCTTCCAATCACAGCTGGTTCAAATTTAAGCCTGAACAAAGATTTAATCATTCAAAAGCAACGTGATGCCATTCATAAACCAGTTGTGTCGTCATCAGCTTCGTTGTCGTCCGCAGATGAGGAGACAAAAGAGGTGAAAACAGCATTAGAAGCGCAGAACGCAGCTGCATCAAATTCAGTTGTTGAGCCCACTTCGTCATCGTCGACACCAACCGCAGCAACATCTCGAGAGAGTGTGTTGGTGAGTGAAGACCACAGATTTCCCATATTCCGAGTAGATGACCTCGACTGTCAACATTTGATTGCCACGGGGGGCAATCTCGAGGGCCGAATCATAAACAGACCTGAGTGGGTCCAGGTCGTTCAGATACCCTCTCAACATCAACAAATATTGATCCACCACCAACAACAGCAGCAGCAACAACAACAACAACAATTGCAACAGCAGCTACTACTGCAACAAATACAGCAACAACTGCAGCAACAGGCTGGCTTGATACTTGCACCGGCATTTCACCAGCCACAGATAGGAGTACCCATCGTTAAAAGAACAGTCAGAGGGGGCCTTATTTTTGGAGAGCAGAAGAACCCGACAATAATTCAGCTGCCAAATGGACAACTGGTCACCCCAACTATCATTGGTGGGCCAGCGCAAGTCATTGGGCAGCCGGCCCCACAACCGGCATACCCTGTGTTACTCGGCGCCAACGGTCAACTTTTGGTTCCTAGATTTGTTTAATCGTTAATGCCATTGTTTGAATTTTTTTAATTTCAATTTAATTTTATTTACCCTGTGAAATTTTTTCCAGTTCCCATGTTTCGGTTTCGTTTTCTATTCCGAATCTATCGTCCTTTTGTTGAATATCTCGAAAACTTTCAGTTTATTTGTTATTTATTATTGTGCTGATTCGATTTGTAACATTTGTCGGTTCATCACATCTTCTTCATCTTCATCATCGTCACAGAACTCATATCATATTTCTATATAAATGATGAAATAGACAAAACCAATTGTAGAGACATTTTTCATGATTTTATTTGCAATAATTATAAAATGTAAATACTATAAAAAAAATTATTATTATTTATATTTTAATAAAGTTTTCATTTTCATGAAATAATTGAACGAATTTGCACTGAACGATAAAGGCTTAGTCTTGAAGGCTTATCAATAATACTTAATGTATACCATATAGATACAAAGTATGAAACCAGTATAATAAAAATTATAACCATGTACAGTAATCTTTTGAGAAATAAGAATTTGATAAGAATACTAAATGATACACACATAAGCAAACAAACACACGATACATACGTCATTCGGAGATAATATTTCAGACGCTAATGCTGACGAACATGAAATGAATGTGGTTCTAAACATTTCACATAGCTATCAATAAATTGATAAAAAAAAACATTAAAAGAACAATATAAAGATCCTTAAATTTAATTGCAAACACGAACGTATAGATGAACGTTTTCGGGATTGTTAGGTATAAAAATAAAAACAAAATGAAGCCATTGAAATTCTATAGATAGGAAAATTTTATTCAAATCCAACTTATTGACTCTTGCCAACAAAATTATAACCATAAACTATAATATAGAATAATTTATAATTATAAACTGAAAAATAAGAAGAAATGACTACAGAAAGCCATACTGGCATTCAAACAGATGAGTAGATGATAATATATTAAGCGATATAATGCAATGGTACTTTATAGAAACATTGCAATACAGCATCGTCAAAAAACTACGTAAGTGTATTTGTCGGCGTAAAACCATATATAGAAAAGTAATATAAGTATCCAATGTATCTATATATGCATATATACATAAAATACAAAACCTTTCAATACGTATATATGCGTAAAGGTTTTGTTTACTGAACACAAAATTACTTGAAAAGTTGGCAAATCAAACAGTATAACAGTAATTTATAATTATATAATGGTACTGCTAAAGTTAAAATCTTATATGAATGTAGTGATGCTAAGAGGTAATGGTAGTCATCTAGTTTCATATCTGTTTCGTTGTTCATTACTGGAAGAATAAGCATTTAACTTGTTAATATTAGGCATCATTATAATTGAAAACTAAATCAAATTATCCTCTGATGTATCTTTTTAATTTAACAAATGCTAAATGATTGGACTTAGGATTGGAATGGGAGAAATAAATAAGACTAACAAAAAAGTTTAAATCTAGATAATATGCTTAAAAGCTGAAAGTGTGACAAAACACCATCATCAATAGACTATTAGGGTCAAAACTTAAATATAACGCTTAAGTCAGTTGACCAACTACTTATCTTTCCATTCATTCATCTATTCATTCATTCATTCATCTATTCATTTATTCATTCATCCGTCCAGGATGATCGAAGAGATATAAAATGAATACTTGATAAATACAAAATAAATAAATAATTAGGAAGACGACTTTGAAATAGGTTGCTACAAACACAAAATTGCACGCACAGATTAAGGAAAACCATTCAATAAATTAGACAGACTTGATTGACGGGCTGATAAATAAGCAGAGAAAAAAAAACGAACGAGCGTGTGTATGAAATGTAGTTATGAAATAAATTTCATTGTAGGAAGGATGTGCATATGTGTGTGTATATATGTGTGTGTGGTGTGTGTGTATATGTGTGTGATGTGTGTGTATATATGTGTGTATATATGTGTGTATATATATATATATATATATGTGTGTGTGTGAGTGTGTGTGTGTGTGTGTGTGTGTGTGTGTGTGTGTGTAAAACAGTAGTGTTGATATTCGTAACAATGTAAAAATAAATCATTCAGTGGTCCAACTCAAAAACAGGATAAATTATATATAGAAAAAAAATGAAAATTTAAAAGTGAACTCTTTCACAACTGTCCAATTCACTTAGTGTCTTTTGGTATTCCTTCTCTATCCTCTCCTTTGAGATGCATCTTTTTTCCTGTTCCGGTTTCATCATTTCGTGCTTGTGTTTGAAGGCTCTCATGTCCAGACTTAATCTTTTTAGGTGCTGTAGAGCTTCATCGGAGACATCTGAAGTTGCGCTCCCTGTGGCAGTCCCTGAGATGCCCCTTATAAAATCTTTTCTAACTTTCTGCGCACTGGCATATCTCAGTGATGAGAGTGTGCTGCTGCTAAGGTGAGAAGGGGTCAGGTGGTTTGTGTCCGGGTTGCTCTTGAAGTTGTACAGGGAGTGGGTGCTGTTCTGCTTCCTGTTGAGGATGACGTCACTTAATTTTAAAGATCGGTCGATCGTGTCTTTCAGTTTGTTCAGCTGATCAGAGCTATCATCCCTCCGACTGCTGAGGTTGAAATCTTTCGACGGCGATGGACCGCGGGACTGTGGGGCGGACTGGACGTTGAGGCGATCAGTTGTATCGCTACCGAAGTGAGACTCCAAGAAAGTGGACGATGAAAATTTGGTGACGATCGTTGACGACGCTTGGAAGTTGCAGAGCTGCTCGAGATGAACGTCGCTGGAAACTTTCGGGAGTTCATTCGGGAGGTCTTCGGAACTGACACCAAAAACCACGTTAGGACCTCCATCCGCAAGGGAGCCATCATCTTCAGATTTTTCTGTAAGAGTGTCTGCAAACGATAGATTGATTAAAAATTTACAGTTAAAAATTATCATAAATAAATAGAAAATATCCAAAAGGAGTGTTTAAATGCTTTCAAATAATTGCTCATTCAGTCCAAGATTAAGAGAATAATGATTAGTGTATGTGTGAATGTGTGCGCGCGTGTGTATGTGTGTTCGTGTGTGTGTGTGTGCATGTGTGTGTGCGTGTGTCAAGTAATCTTTTCTTAAAGATAACCAACCATCTAGCAATGAAACGATGAAAATAAGAACAAAAAAAAAATACATTTGATTAAAAAAATTACGTTAACCAAATCAATCAACCATTAAATTATCTAATTAACTAATTAAAATCAATCAACTATTAAATGATCTAATTAACCAATTAAACTTAATTAATGATATAAGAAAGTGCAATGACCTTTAGTAGGATCACTGACTCCATTAATTTCAACCTTTGTATCGACATCAACTGAGAATAAATTCTCAACCTGTAAATGTATTTTGGCTTCACATTTCAAACATTTTCTTGCTACATTGTTTAGCATCTGAATTGACATACATCAGCAATGAAACAAGTTCACTATATCTACCGCTACTAAATTATAATAAATTATGATAATTAGAATTATATACGTTTGATAAGTGAGTGTAAATCAACCGAACAATCAATCATTCAAGTGATCAATCTACTGACAACTAAATCATCATCTCTCTTGGCCAACCAGCCAACCAATCAAATCAACTATCCAATCTCTCAGTCAACCAATAAAATCAACCATCCAATCTTTTCAGTTAATCTGTCAACCAATCAAACCAACCATCCAATCTCTCGGTCAGTCAATCAATCCATCAACATCAACCATCCAATCTTTTCAATCAATCTGACAACCAATCAAATCAGCCTATAAATTACTTTGACCAATCAGCCAATCAATCAAATCAAGGACCAATCAGCCAACCAACCAATCAAACCAGCCACTCAACTAACATGATTGATACAGGCTTCGACAACTCTGCACTGATCAGGCATGTCGACGATTAGACTGTTTACATCATGCTCCTCGCGAGAACAAATTAAGGTGGGCCCAAAAACTATAGATATGTTGTTGGCCGTCATCTGGTTAAAAATTAAGCGCATTTTTTTATTTATTTTCATTCTTTTAAGTCTGATTTTTAAAATTTTTTTGGCCAAAAACAAATATATTTATATATCATTTATTTAATAAGGCAATAAATACATAAAATACATTTTTACATACATACATACATACGCACACTAACACATACACACATATACACACACATACACGCGCACACACACACACACACACACACACACACACACACACAACATACATTTAAAATACATTTGCGTTTTATTTCCGTACTAAAAAACAAAAAAGCCCCCCACTTTATTACTATCACCCTTCAGAGCAACTCTTTTAAGGTGCCTGGAGAGATACTTGAAAGTTTCAAAATGGTGGACGGGCAGTTTGTGGAGAATTTTTTTAAGCTCTCTGACCCTATCGACCTCTGTCGTGTGCCGTATCGCGTCTATGGCCGGCCTGTACAGGGCTGTGCGATTATAATATGCTAATTATAATATGCTAATTAGGATATGCCGATTGTAATATGCTAATTATGATGTGCTGATTATAATATGTTAATTATAATATGTAGACTGTAATGTGTACAGGGCTGTGCGATTATAATATGCTAATTATAACATGCTAATTAGGATATGCCGATTGTAATATGCTAATTATGATGTGCTGATTATAATATGTTAATTATAATATGTAGACTGTAATGTGTTAGTTGAATGGGTTAATGGAATTAATTAAAGTCAATAAACGAATGACTCGATGATAAATGAATGAGTGAATGAATGAATGAATGTATGAATGAATGAATGAATGAATGAATAAATGAATGAATGTTTGACTAATCAATCGATCAATCAATTGATCAATCAATCAATCAATCAATTTATCAATGAACCAACCAATCAGAACAAAACAGCCAGCCAATCAACGTACAGGTAGTTATAAGTGGCTCTGGCAGTTTCCTAAAGAAAAGTTTCAGCAAGCTACTGACGACATTAACATCAGCCCATCTCTCATCTTCATCACCATCATCCTCATCGTCGTCGTCATCGTCATCAGTGATATTGTATTTGACGTTTATCTCGTTTGATATCTGTACGACGATGGTGATGTACGACGATGATGTATGGTGATGAAGGTGATGTATGGTGATGATGACGATGTATGGTGATGACGGTGATGTAACGTGATGATGATGTATGATGATGATGACGATGTATGGTCATGGTGATGTATGATGATGATAATGATGTGTGATGATGATGTATGATGATAATGATGATGTATGGTGATGATGATGTATGGTGATGATGATGTATGGTGATGATGATGTATGGTGATGATGATGTATGACGATGTATGGTGATGATGACGATGGCGATGTATGATGGTGATGATGATGTACGATAATGATGGTGATATACCACACAAGAGGGTTCGGTATAATGAAAAAATCACACACACACACACACACGCTCGCACGCACGCACATACACACGCACACACATACATATACACACACGCACACACATACATACATACACGCACGCACATACACAAGCACACAAACTCACTGTTAACTCATGACAGAGAGAATTGACTAGAGTAGAATTCCCAGGGACTCTGTACAAACCCTGGTTATCTATGCCCCTCTTCTCTATGATCTTCGTGCAGACCACCACTAATAAAGGCACGTGCTGATTGGTCAGTCAGTTGGTTGATTGGTAAGATGGTTGGTTGGTTGGTTGGTAAGATGGTTGGTTGGTTGATTAGTTGGTTAGCAAGATTATAACTATTCGGAAAAAGAAACTACAATAATGATGAAAAATGAATTAAGTGTGAATGATAGAACGAACAGATAAATAAAAAAAAATGAGCCAATAACCAAATCCCCAAAGTTTTCCCAGACAAATAAATAAATGAACGAACGAACAAATAAACAAACGAATGACCGAACGAACGAACAACCTTATGATAAATAGACTGCCTGCAGAACTGCAGAGGCACCCCAAAGTTCCCCACAAAAAATGTTGGCGTCAGATTGAACGACCCGCACCTCTGCACCACTCCATCAAACAATCTGCTACCCCCATTGCTGCTCTTTTTGGACTTATTTGACTCCTTGGCTGTAATTCGGTTATTTATTATTATTATAATTATAATTATTATTAATATAGTTATTATTATTATTGTTAATATAGTTATTATTGTTATAATTATTAATCTAGTTATTATTGTCATAATTGTTATTGTTAATAACAACAACTAATTATAGTAGTAGAAGAAGCAGTAGGAGAAGTAGCATTAGTAGAAGCAGTAGTGGTAGTAGTAGTAATAGAAGCAGCAGACGAAGTTGTAGTAGTAATAGCGAATTATCATAAAAAACACTTTGTAACAGCATACCAATAATCTTATCATTATATATTTTATTACTTCATTCATTCATTCATTCATTCACTCATTTATCTATTTATTTATTCATTCATTTATTCATTCATTCATTCATTCATTCAATCAATCATTCATTCATTCATTGCATGATCATGATGATCCATAGTGTTTTTATAAATATAAATATGTATTCATCATCATCCTCATCATCATCGTCTTCATCATCATTAACATCATCATCATCATCATCGTCGTCAATGTCCATTGCCGATTTAATAATCAATATTGTGTGGTCATGTGTATGTGTTTGTAAGTGGTTGAAAGAGTGATAGAAAAAGAGAGAGAAAGAAAAAAATGAAAGAAAAAAAGGATGAAAAAAAGGGAGAGAGAAAGAGACAGACAGGCAGAGAAAGAGAGTAAAAGAATCATTTAAAACACAGAGCTCCAGCAGATAGGTTAAACGTTTTTCAAAGTAAACAAAATGTATCCATCCATTCACTGAGATGATTGATTGATTACATGATAAACACACACACACGCACGCACGCGCACGAACACCCACACACAAGCTAACACACGCACACAAACACACACACACACAAACACACGCACACACATTTTTTTGCATGAATGATATAATTTATTCCCTACTTTTTTTACGACCTACTAAGCTTAAAGCACTATTATTATTATTATTTTTATTGTTATTATTTTTATTATTCTTAGTGGCCTTCCTGGCTAGATCTTCTGAATATGACAAGACTCTTTGTTGTTGTTGTTGTTGTTCTAACCAGACTGATGATGAAGCATTCACCATCACGTTATGATGATGGTGTTGCTGATGATGAAGGTGATTGTTAACATCACAGTTGTTGTTGTTGTTGCTGTACTGTTGATTGGAGGAAAGGTTTTATTGAAGTAAGAAAAATCATCATTCGCTCATTCGTTCGTTTAATTATCCGTTCATTCATTCATTCGTTCGTTCGTTCATTCGTTCATTCATTCATTCGTTCATCAATTCGTTCGTTCATTCATTCAATCATTCATTCGTTCGTTCGTTCGTTAGTTCGTTCATTCAGTCCTTCAAACACTCATGAAGAAAGAATCAAACGATTGATACGTCTAGAAGCCATGAATTAAATTGCATTATATAATCATACTATACATCAGATGCACACATTTACATATTTAACAGACACATAAACATTTATATACACGCGCACAAACACACATACGCACACACATACGCGCACACACATGCACGCACACATACGCACGCACATACGCACACACACACAAACTTAAAAAAAAGCAATAAAACATAATTGATAGGTACTATAACTTCAATCAAAAGGCTTATCTATGACTCTGTGTAACATTGCAAGAAATTATTATCAAATGAATGAGTGATTGATTGGTTGATTTGATTGAATGATTGATTGATTTGATGAATAAATAGATGAATGAATAACGATTTAGACAAATGAATAAATGAAAGTAAGAATAGAAGAATGACTAAAAGAATGAATAAAATAAAAAAAAACTATAAATTAACAGTATAATTAACAACAACAACTAAAAAAACAAAAAACAACAAGGAGAAAAAACATTCTTCAAATGTAACCAGAACTAATTGATTACATTGAACTGCAAAGACACAACAGGAAAAAAAATTTTATATTCATTCTTTGCATAGCTACATTGTCTTGGTTTGGTATTTTTTTACATCCATGTTATATTTTTCTAGAAATTGAACTTTAGTTCATGTTATTAAAGGTTTTATTATTAAAAAATTATTAACTTAGAATGAAATGAACCGAAAACAATAAAAAAAATTACAAAAACAACCAACCAAAAAATCATAACTCTGGGACTCCTTTATAGCAACAATCCATTTTTCAACGTCAGAAGTTGAGTTAGAAATGAAGTTATATTTGGACCCAGCAGACGTCACAACCTCGAATAAATGTTTCTTCGGGTGCTGTACCATTTGAACTATACACCCCTCCAGTGGGATGGAATATTCCTCAGTAGATGGCATCTTGGAAATTGAAAGAAATTTGGAATAAAGTTATAGGAAACAGATTTTTAGAAAAAAATTGTATAAAAAAAGATTTAGAAAAATATTAAATATTCAATTTGATTGTTTATAAAGAAAAGATTTAGAAAAAATATTAAATATTTAATTAACCTTGAATAAAATTACCTCTGCTGACAAAGAATTTTAAAAATAATTGAATTTTAATTGATTGATCAAACCTCTAAAATCTTACAAATTCAAACTTCTAACATAATTTAAAATCTTGCAAATTATTAGCATCATACTAACCAAAAATAAATATCAGATGAAATGTTTTTGAAAAAAAGTATTTAATGACAATAAGAATTCAGATATTTTAATGTGATGACAATGGCAAGAGAGAGAGAGAGAGAGAGAGAAAGTGGTGAGAGAATGAGAGAGAGAGAGAGAGGAAGAGTGTGTGAAAATGAAAAAAAAACTGGCTGACCAGGAATCCATTCTTCTCTTTGATGTTCAAAAATGGACCTTTTATAGAACACATACCAACTTTGTAGCCCTGCCATTTCTTTAAAAATTAATAAATAAATTAACAAATATTAAAATTATATAATATTAAAATTTATAATACTGTGATTAACACATAAAAATTAAATTATGATTAAATTCAGATTTAATGTATTTAAAAATTAAATTTTATTTTGTAATAAAACATTATTAAGAATACAATTAAAAATAACAAATTGCTTAATTAAAATGATAAAAAATTTATGTTATTTAATTTTATATTTTAAAAATTAATTAATTCATATTGTATTTCTGATCTTTAATAATTTTTTTTAAATAAAAACTTAAAGTCTTAAACCAGTTTTCTTACCTGTCTTAGGAAAGGATCTGGGGAAAACAACAATCTTCCCTCCATTACAAATTTACTCAATTATCAAGTTAATATTAATATTTTAATTAATTATTCATTTATTAATTGCATTTAAATAATCATACTTTAATTAAAAAAGGTTCTCTAAAAAAAGGAAAAGTCTAACTTTCTAACTAACTCCTAACTTAAAAAAATCGGTTTTAAAATAAAAACTAGATCCGACAAAAAGATCAATTAATCAAAAAAATATATATTTAACGCGATCATTAATTCGTCCAATTAATTTAAATTATTTTAAATATTTTTATGATTAATTTTATTTAAAATTTGAAACTAACAAACGAGCCACCGCAATAGCATTATAATGAAACAGCAAGCAATTAAATGGAGATATATGATTTATAAGTAAAAGTTGTCAAATTTTTCAATTTTGTATAAAAACTTTAAATTTTAATAAATAATAAAAAACATAATTTTGTTTTAAAAAATTTACTATATTTATTTAAAAAGACAAAACTAATTATACTAGTATTTTGAGCTCAGTTATTAAAATTTACTTTTGTTTATTGGTGTTTTAAGTTTTTGTTGATTTATTTTATCGCCCAATAGCCTGTCAAAAATCTCCGAATTAAAATAAGTACCGTGTATGACAATGTTCCTTTTGGCCGAATTACGTGACACTGTGAAGGTTCATCCGAGATTTTTTGGGGAAAAAATTCAAAAGTCTATTGTAACGACTTTGAATAAAAAATACGCCAACAAGGTTTGTGTGTTTATTATGCTAATGTCCCATGCCTAGCTGTACTGTTAATTAGAGTAGAGAATTTTCAATTTCAAAAAAGTTAAAAAGTTTAATTTTAAAAGTTTAAGTTTTTTAAGTTCAATTTTAAAAAGTTAAAATTCTTAAATGCAAAAATTATTTCTCAAATTACAATTTGAAATGTATTTGTATTGATTTGTGTTTTTATTTTATTCATGGATAATTACTTGAAAATAATATTAATTATTATAAAATAAATTATAATTTATATTTCTATAATAATGTGATTTTGTTGATTCATCATATAGATTGTTCACAATGTTGGCCTGTGCATAGCTTTGTGGGACGTGACCAAAATGAAAGATAGCTATATATTTCCTGGCGATGGTTCATCTCACACCATTGGTGTGTATAACATGTTCATGTTCATATGTTCATTGGTGTTTCAAAAACATTTCACAAAATTATTATCGATTTAAACATTATTTATTTATTGTGATTTTTGCTTATCGTGTACCGTGTGTGTGAAAGTAGTGTTGTGTTGGTTTTATGTGTGTTTATGTGTGTATATATGTGTTTTAAATTCATTATTATTTCTAGTCATATAATTAATGAACTCTCCTACAGTTGAGTTCAGGTTCGTGGTTTTTAGGCCATTCGTTGATGAGATCCTAACAGGAAAAATAAAAAATTCATCATCCGAAGGAGTCAATGGTTGGTTTTCTGCCTAATGAATTAACATAAATTAACATAAATTAACATATTAGCAATCATTATTATGTATTCAACATCAGTTAGTATATATGTCAACTATATGCTATAATATACGATTCTAGATATCTATATTTTTCATATATTTTAAAATTATCATTTTGTAAACACATTTTACTTATTTTGATGGATCACATTGCTTGTAATTTTATATTAAATAAATAAATATATAATTAAATAAATAAATGAAGTAATAAATAAGATAGTTTTTAACAACTTTTCTAGTGACACTAGGCTTCTTCGATGACATCTTCATCCCTGCTGATTCTCTCCCTATTCCTAATAGATTGTTAGCTTTTTTATTATTTAAAATTAATTATAGTATTATTCTAAAATATTAATTAATAATTATATATATGAATATATTTTTTATTTATTATAACTTGTTGAAATATAATATTCTTATGGTACAAAATTATTTATTTTTAATTATTCCAAAGTATCGAAGCCAGTCAACTCTGGGCCTGGGAGTACGAAATGGAAGATGGAAAAAAACATGACCTAATTATCGAGCATGGAGAAGAAATTAGGTCAGGCCGTCACTCAGAAATATTGTTAATTATTTATATTAATGATTATTATTACAAATATAAGGATTATATTATATTAATGATTATTATTTATATTAATGATTATTATTACAATGATGTCCTGGTTATGACATTAAACTGACCCTCACTGTCTTGTGAGTGATGTTGGATCATCAAAGGTTAGGCCCACCGCTTATAACTGTGGTTGCGTAAGGAAGGGCGTCCTGCGTAAAAATTAGCCAAATAAATTATTACTTATGATGACAGAAGTGACAATGGCCCTCAGTATCCGGCAGAATGGCGTCGAGGGGTATTTCGGTTTCATCATAGGTAGCCAAACGGCAACCCCCGATCTCGGGGAAAATGTCGTCTAAACGTGTGCTGTTGTTGTTGTTGATTATTATTACAATGGTAATTATTGTATGGGCTATATTGTATGGACATACATACATACAAACAAACATACATGCATACACACATACATACAAACAAACATACAGATTCAAAGTTATAGATGAGATGTTTGTTGACAAGACACCATCCACACTAGCTAACCCTACAACAATCCAACAGCCTACAGATGCAAATGTCGCCCCATACTCAATTGTGGTATTTTTCTCACAATTTTAATAATTCATTGCCAACTTCAAACATACATACAGATACATACACACACATCCAAACACACACTCATTCACACACACATGCAAACACACACACACACACACACATACTAATTAGTTAACTTATTCATAGATCTAATTTTCCAACACCCCCAGGCCTCAATTAGTGACCCCGGATTAGGGTTGTTATCTTGGTGGGCGGGGACATAAAAGAAAATTGACATTTATTATTATTATTACTGCTGTCATCATTACATACTGTTGCTAATACTGTTGTTGGGTTTAGTTAAAAAAATTCATCTGTGATAACATTTCGAGCACCCGATCTCGGGGAGAATGTCGTCTAAACGTGTGTTGTTGTTGTTGTGATACAATTTAGAACTTATTCTTAACTGAACAAAAATGTTTGTTCGTTTGCTCCAACTCAACAATGTACATACACACACACACACACAGACATTTGTAAGTACTACCATTACGTTGAACAATCAACACGTATGCGTGCAAACTCGCGTACATTCACGTACGGGCACACACTCAAGTTATTTTGCATGCGTGTGCAGTTGAATTCGCTGAAGGTCAAAGATTATCCGTACCACATTTTCTATGAAAGTAAGTTTCTATATATAACATTCAGACTCCTACAAGAAACTTTTAAGTAAATTCAGCTGTAGATACAGATTCCAGACATTTTTAAATTTGTCTGTAGATACACATTTTTAAGGTATTACAAATCAACCGCTACCCATCCTTATTTTACTTTAATTTTTATCAAATACTTTTTACATTATATTTGAAAAAAGATTTCGTAAGCCATTGTTGTTTTATTTCTTTCTACATCGAGAACGCTTATTACACATTAACAACAAAACTAAATGATAATTAACTGTAATTAGAGTTGCTAATTAAAATAATGATTAAAAAAATTAAAGAAATGAAATTATTTTTTTATTTTTTTCTTCAAAGGCTCAGTAGCCTCCTTAGAAACATCTTCATCTTCCTCCATCTTATCTGGCTTTGGAATTTTCTTCTGTTTGTTTTTTTGTTTTGCTGAAAATATTTATAAAGAAATAATTAAACTTATAACTGTATTTATGACAATGACACATTGTATTGAAACAGTTACACATTACGATACTAGATTATTCGTTTGAAATAAAATTGAATCAACCAAGCATTCATCTGACACAGAAAAATTGAAAGATCCTTAAATAAATCGTTAAAATTATAGAAAAAAAACGGATAGCTAAGCCAACCATTTTTTAAGCTTTTTTTGTTCGTTCCAGCCTGCTGAGCTGTGTTATCAGCTAGATCATCATCAAAATCACTAACGACATCATCATCATCATCATTTGTGGCGGTGGCTGACTTATTTTTCTTATTCTTCTTCTTCCCACCATCAACATCATTGTTATTATTACTTTTATTATCATTATTATTGATGACGTCATTTATGGTGAGGTCATTTTCGTTGGATGCCACAGAGATCAACCTCTCCAGCTTCAGCTTTTCTCCACCCAGCTCCCAGCCTTGGTACTCTTTTATGGCTCTAGAGACTTCCTCAGGCTTGTGGAAAATGATTAGCGCATCTCTGGTGGGGTTGGTCAGTTTGTTAGTGAGTTAAGAAATTAGTGAGTCAGGAATTAATGAATTAAGAATTGGTGAATACAGAAAATCAGGGAATAGTGAATAAAAATTAAAAATCATCAAGATGTGAGCAGTTAAGGGCACACATCTATGTAAAAAAACAATGAGTGAATCCAGACAAACTAAATAACGTATTTGGTTCAGAGAGAATCTGGAAAGAATTCGTAGTAAATCAGATGGAGACTTATAAAAAATTTTTAGAAAATAGGCAAAAGTAATTATATCACAAGGTTAAAATGAATTAGTAGAAAAACAAAAAAATAAATAAAAGTGACACCTCAGGGCATTCCCCTTCGAACTAGGGATAACCACAGATTCGGATTTCTTGAAGACATCAA
Source organism: Helobdella robusta (assembly GCF_000326865.2). Classification (NCBI taxonomy): domain Eukaryota; kingdom Metazoa; phylum Annelida; class Clitellata; order Rhynchobdellida; family Glossiphoniidae; genus Helobdella; species Helobdella robusta. Next base: position 768,023 of record NW_008704623.1, on the reverse strand, counting down.
CCAGCGTTTTCTTGCTAACAAATTTTGTGAGTCCCTTGACGCAGAGAAGTCGATCGAGGAGTGATATTGCTGTGTTGGTTGGGGTAAATTATTCATCAAATTATTCAGATCTAAGTTAAAAAAATTATTAAATAATTATAATTACAGAAACTAGGCCAATATTTACTTTCTAATATAAAATTTTACAAGATTTGAATTGTTATCACAAGAAAAATATTCATTACACTTGAAAAGATTTAACGATTCATAACCATTTACTACAGAAGTTACAAATATCAACAAAAGAAAACAAAACTAAATCAGAACCTAGAAGAGAAAACGGAGAAAGATATATATAATATCAAGATACCAATAACATCATGATACAACAACGAACATTCTACAGGTTGTGATTCTTTATTCTTCTCAACTTCTTTATTCTCTTTGACTCTATCGGCCACGATGACGGAATTTTTAAACATCTGTCCTTTTAGCTTAGAGCAAAGTTCATTTAACTTATCTTCTGATCCGATGTCTACAAAACCAAACTTCCTAATGGTGAATTGATGTAGTAAATTGGTGAGAAGAGAATTGATGATGAAAAAATATTTTTAAATGTTTCATTTCATTTATAAAGAGTTCTTTGATCTGACCATGAACACACTCACACACAGAAACACACACAAAGATTGAATTACTTTTTATCAATTTTGTTGACAGCTGTCACAGGGAAGCCATGTTTTTCCACCAATTCCTTCAGTTGTTGGGCTGTCACACCCATAAAATCTCGACAGGCAAGAAACAAACTTGTTGACTCTTAAAAAAAGTAGAGTTGAAATTTGATTAAATTCTAATAAATTAAAAAAATAATAAACTTGTCGGATCACATTAGTTGACATTTCAGATAACGATTTAAATTTCATTTAATTAAAAAAACAAGATACTATCGTAAATTTATTCATAAATCCAATCAAAATCCAACTAATCAATAAACCTAAATTAAGAAAAATATAAAACTCACTGTTAATTTTAACAACTTCTTCCTCGTCCTCTTCTCTTGAACGTTTTTTGCCTTTGCCACCACCCATGACTGAACTAAAAAATTTTAAAAATATAATTATAAAATACATATATCTATCTATATAATCTATATAATATAGATAGATAGAATAGAGATACATTATACAGTATACACAAACACATACAATCAATCACACACTTACACAACTTGTCTTATGCAGATGCACGCACACACAAACACACACACAAAACACTCAAAATGTTTTAAAACTAAGAAGACGTTCTAACATCCCTGACAAGCACTAACAGTTACACAATTCGTAACTCTAGTGACCTACTTACTAACTATAAAAATTAAATTTTGAAATTTTAATTTTAAATAAAAATAAAATAAAAACGTTAGCAGTCATTTCGGAGTGTAAAATTCTTTAATAAGGCGATCAAAAATTTGTAATATAAAATAACAAATGAATTTTAATCAATATTAAAAAAAATTTACCTTCAAATTTTTTGAAAATTGGAAAAGATAAAATGGTAAATAATTAAAATACAAAACGATTCGAATACACGCCGGATCTAATCACTAATTATCGACTGCACATGCAAAGATACGGTAACAATTTTTATGAAAAAGAGTAGAGAACAAAAAATAAAATTTATTTAGCACAGAAACAAGTTTTTATTAAAGAAAAACAGTTAAAAAACTGCAAAAATAGTAATAACATATGAAAAATACAGCAATATATGTTAATGAACTGAAAAACTAGATTTATATAATGATAGGAGTGCCTTTTACGAAGTTTAAGTAGCAAAAAAGCTATTGTTAATACCAAGTTAACAGACCAGGCTATTATATCTTCATTTTAAAGAATTGTTTATTAATAAATTAAATAATATAAACTTATTTAAATGGTTTTAATTAATTTATTAATTAATTTATCGTAGTTAATATTTATTATTTTAATTTTGAATTCGCATATAAGGTTGGCTTATTGGAATGCCTTTAAAACTAATATTTGTTTTAAATTTAAGCTAAAGTGAAATTAAACAAAACATTTCTCCATACAAACATTTATAAAAAAAATTTATTTTAATCTCATTTGCACGTATAAAAGCAAGTTTCGAACCAGCTATACTAAAACATGGACGACAAAGGAGCTGGTGACGTGTGCCCGGAGCAACAAATGACGTCACCCACACTCGTTACGTCAGAGGGATGTGCTCATAAGTTTTGCAAAACATGTCACGTGAAATATTTGAAGAGTGAGGAAACAGATGAAAGAAAAATTTCCGATAACAATGGCGACGATGGGTGCCCTGCGTGTCAAAGTTCAAATTCTCCGAAAAATTGGTATTTTTCATTTTTAAAATTTTAATTATTGAATGTTTTTTACGCACTTTTTTTCCTAAATTTGAATTAAATGACTGAAGTTCTCGGCGAATATATAAAAATTATTTTTTCTCTTGTGGGCAAATGCGACATTAGTTTTCTATTTTTAACGATACGAATAACAAAATATTCTAACTAAATATCGATTTCAATGCCTGCATGGATTATGCAAAAATATTTTTTGGCGAATTTGTTGATGATGCAGTGAAAGTAGCGACTCGTCACCGTCTTCCCAGTCGGCAGCTACAGCAGCAACTGCAACGACCACTCCGAGCCCGTCATCATCATCATCCTCGCCATTGTCGTCGTCGTCGTCGTCATCAACTTCAGCAACACTTGTTCAAAAACCTCATCCAACTTCGTGCAAGGTTAGCAAGAAAAGTAAAAACAAACACAACAGCAACAGCAACAAAACGAACCAATCGCAACAGAAGCAGAATGTTGACAACAAAAATGGTGACCGCGTCAAACGTTCGTCTACCAATAACAGTCCTAACGAGAACAAAATCAACGACAACAACAACAACAACAACAACAACAACAGCAACAACAACAACAACAACAACAACAACAACAGCAACAACAACAACAACAGTTCTAATAAAAGAAATAATTCACCTGAGACGAAGCAAAACGAAGCAGTGGAACAAGTTGCTTACTATGAATATTACAGTCCTTTCTACAACGCTGATAGCAGACACAGCAGCAGCAACAACAACTTCTACATCAATGGTAATATCAACTCTGCTCCAGCCAGCAACAGCAACTTACAAATCAGCTACAACGTTGACGACAACAACAACAACAACATAAAACATTTCTGCCAACAGTGCGGTAATAGGGATGATCCTCACTTCTGTCAACACTGTCAATTATTCTTGTGCCACATGTGCATCGCATCTCATTTGTTGGTTGCTCAACCGCCTCAACTATCACCGCAACAAATTCAGCAACAAATCCAGCAACAAATCCAGCAACAAATTCAACCGCAGCAGCATCACTTTCATTTGCAACAGCAGCAATTGTATATGCAACAACAACAGCAACAACAGCAACAACAGAATCACTTGGTGCAACATCAACAGTATCAGACGCAACAAAACGATTATTCATCAACATTCCCACCGCAACCCATCCAGCTCAGCAACATCAACATCTCAACCGACAACAACAATTTCGACTACATTGACAACAACTACGAAGAAGACGACAACGAAACGACCGCAGCTGCCAGTGCTGACAATTCGCCAGCCTCCTCCATGCCCGAGGAGTTGTGCTGCCTGCACGCGGACCGCCTCTACAAACTCTACTGCAAACAGTGCAACCAAGCCCTCTGCGACAGATGCGTGGTCGAGAGTGGCTGTCTCAAACACGAAACCATCTCCACCACTGAGCTGCAGAATCTTCAGGGGGAAACACTTCTCGCCTGCGAGGTCAAAACAAGGAAACATTTGGCCGACCTGCAAGAGAGCAGCTCCAACGTTGGGAAGTTGTTGAACCAGTTGAAAGGTAGATATGAAGATATGCTGAAGCTCGTCGAAAAGACACACGTCTATTTTTTGCAGGTAAACTAATCCTCGGACATGTTGCCTGCCAAATAAATATTTTTTAAGAATTGTTTTTGTTAAATTTTTTCATTTTTCATAACGCAGCTCTGTCAAACGTAGCAACTTGCACATTAATATTGAACTTTTAATTGAAACTTCCTGTCACATAGGCTGTTCTGTGTTACATTTTGTTGCTAAAAGACTACAATCAACTTATTTATTAACAATTATAAAAAGATGAGAATGAAACATCACCTGGCATCCATCCGAGCAGGTCTTGCAGGAGCGTCGCGAGGAAATCTACGCCGAGCTGGAACTGAGCTACACGTCGAAACACTCTCGACTGCAAACGGTGAAGACGAACTTGAACGACTGCTTGGCGGAGATGAATGACGCCATCGTCCTCATCGAAACCCTTCTGCCTCTGCCCTTCAACTCCAAACTCATCACCCTAAAGCGAGACGTTGGCCAAAAGATTAGCGAACTTGTGCCATACAAAGCCGATTTCATGGAACTGACCGAAATGGTGCACGCCTTGAACTTCCACTCTAACAAGCAAACAGTTCGACCGACGATCAGAAACGCGTTTGGTTTTGTCGGGGCGGTGGTTAGTCTGCCATCTGACGATAAAAACTCCTCTTCGAAAATTTTTGACGAGCGCTCCCTGAAGCAAGCGACAGACAACAACAGCATCTACAACGAGTCGCGAATTTCAGCTAGCGACTCCATCAACTTCGACGTCTCCAAGCAACCACCGCTGAGCTGCCAAATGAACGGGAAGAACAACAATAATGTAAGCAGTGACATCAAAAACAGCAGCGACAGAAGTTACGTGAATCGCGGCAGTATCAGCAACCACGACATAAGCAACAACAACAACAGCAACAACAACAGCAACAACAACAACAGCAGTTTTAGCAACGAAAAATCTTATCTATTGAACAGCCGTTCGTCTATTGCAACGGCATCATCAACAACAGCGCGCCAACAAACAACGATCGGTAGCAGCGGGCAGCAGACCAACAAACCAAACTACAGCAACAACTACAACAACAACTACAACAACAGCAACAACAACAGCAACAACACGTATGTGAAACCGCCCAGACATCAAAACAATCAATCTTTCACCGGTAACATACGCTCTCCCCACTTGCCCATTGCCAACAGCAGCAGCAGTAGTGGAGATCTCAAACCATCGGCCGGCAAATCGCAGGCACTCCTCTCCATCACTGCCAAAAACATCCTCAATGTTGAGAGCATTGCTGGTACCGGTATGACGGAAGAGGAAATTGCGAGGTGGTGTTTGTGTATGTGTGTGTGTATGTGTGTGTGTGTGTGTGTGTATGTATGAGTGTGTGTGTGTTGTGTATGTGTGTTTATTTATGCGTTTGTGTATGTGTGTTTGTTCATGCGTTTGTGTATGTGTGTTTGTTTATGCGTTTGTGTATGTGTGTTAATTTATGCGTTTGTGTATGTGTGTTTGTTTATGCGTTTGTGTATGTGTGTTAATTTATGCGTTTGTGTATGTGTGTTTATTTATGCGTTTGTGTATGTGTGTTTATTTATGTGGTTGTGTGAGTCTGCATGTAGCATAACACAACAACAACATCAGTACGGCAAGCACCACATCAACAACAAACCACACACCCACAACAAGCACCACATCAACAACAAACCACACACCCACAACAAGCCACACATCAACAACAAATCACACACCACCACAACAAACTTAGATCCATCCTTCCAACGATTCAAATTGGCCCGGACTTCAGGCGAATAAAAATGGAGTACCATTGCAAATTTGGCGAATATGGAAATGAAGCCGGCCTCTTTACAGAGCCAAGTGGTGTGGCCGTTGGTAGGGATAATGAAATTCTGGTTGCAGATGCTAATAACCATAGAATTCAAGTGTGTGTGTGTGTGTGTGTGTGTGTGTGTGTGTGTGTGTGTGTGTTGGTGAGTGTTTGCGTGTGTGTGTGTACGTGTTGTTCTATGTGTGTTACTTTGTGTGTGTTATTTTGTGTGCGTTATTTGTTTTATACTGATGACACATGCAATAAGCAAACAATGGAATACGGACATACTTCTGCACACGTACCGAATACAGACACACACACATGAACACACACGTACACAAAAAACACACACATACGCACAAACACACACATACACAAAAAACACACACATACACAAAAAACACACATTCACACAAACACACACATTCACACAAACACTCAGGTGTTTGATAGCACGGGAGCATTCCGCCGAATCATTGGTCAGGATTCCACACGTGGTGTGAGCAGTGGTGACGTCAGAGGGTCTCAAAATGAGGGTGACCTTGTCTACCCCAACAGGCTGGCCGTTAACAAGGTCACCGGGTGCATCTACGTCACTGAAAGAAGCCCTACGCATCAAGTTCGTTGGAGGAGGAAGATGAGGAGATGATGGTGATGAAAATGATCTAACTAATCGATCGATCACTGCAATTTATATAGCGCCATTCTTTTGTCTTCTATTTGAATTTGCAATATTCGACAGATACATATCGTAGTCAAAGTTATAGAAAATAACGCGTTGGATAATAAACTGAAACGCCTGCTGGATTTGAATCAATTCATCTACATTTTAATCAATCAACAAACCAAACAATCAATCAATCAATAAACCAATTAGTTTACCAATCAATAAACATTTAACCAATCAACCAACCGACCAACCAAGCAACCAATCAATCAACCAACCAAGCAACCATCCAACCAGCAAACCAAACAACCAATCAACCAAACATACAACCAACCAGCCAACTAACCAGCCAAACAACCAGTCAGTCAAACAACCAAACAACCAACCAAACCAATCAACCAACTTAACAACCATCCAATCAACCAACCAGCCAAACCAATCAATCAATTCAGGTCAGGGTTTACGACGAGACTGGCAGATTTGTGAGAAGGTTCGGGGCTCACGTACTCCAACACCCGCGAGGCATCACTGTGGATAGACTGGGACGCATCATCGTCATCGAATGCAAAGTGGGAAAATATATTAATTATTATTATTATTATTATTATTATTATTATTATTATTATAATTATTCGCTACATCTATGCTTTACAAACGTGAAAAATACAAGAACGATCTCAAAAATGGTTTGTCAAACGATTATTTAAGTTTTAATGTCACGAATAAAACTTTCGAAATTAGCCCAATCGGTTTATTTTAATCCTTTTAGGTTATCCTTAATTGATTTAACTTGGCCAGTCGATTTTAAAAATGACTTAGCGAAGTGTGTAATTAATTCATCGTACAAGGAACAATATACTGTGATAGGAACAATAGATGAACAATTTTTGTAGCATTTTTTTGTAGCATTTAGTATATTTATGATAATTGATTTTATATTTTGAGGTTTGATGATAATTAAAAAAGCTCCCATTATTTATTATTATTATTATAAAAATATCACTTAAGACTAATCTGATCCCGTGGTACGCATTCTTCTGAGAATAATTCATAACATTTTATTATATTTATTTTATTTATTTATTTATTTCTTTAAAGACACAAAAAGTAAACAGAAAGATACTTCTAATAGTGCCTTAACTAAAAATTGTAAAAAATATTTCGACGAGAGAACTAAAATGACCAAACTTTTGCAAAAATAGAGTTAAAAATTAAAAATATATATATTTTTTTAATTTTGATTATCATTGACAATTATTGTTTCTTCCATTCCATGCATGATTTTACGATGAAAATAAAAAAGGTGTTTTCATTATTATTTTACTATTCTATTGTATCATCATCAGCATCACTCCATCATCGTCGTCATCACCATCAGTCATCACCATCAGTCATCATCATCAGTCATCATCATCAGTTATCATCATCATCATCATCATTATCAACATCGCAATCATCAGCAATATCATCGTCATCATCGTCATCATCATCGTCATCATCACCATCATCATCATCACCACCGCCATCATCATCATCATGACCATCCAGGTAATGAGAGTAGTGATCTTCAACTCGTCCGGATCCGTCCTGAATAGGTTTATCGTGGAGAAGAAGGTCAACTTCCCGAATGGAGTGGCAGTTAACGACAAAGAGGAAATATTCATTAGCGATAATAGGTGAGAAAAATAATTTATCATTGTTCTTTTTATTATTATTCTTTGTTGTTATTGTTGTATGATTAGTAGTAAAGGTAGTAGCAGCAGTGGTAGTAGAAGCAGCAGTAGTGGTTTTAGCGGTAGTAGTAGTGGTAGCAGTAGCAACAGTAGCGGCATCAACAGTAGTAGTAGTAGCTGCAGTAGTGGTTTTAGTAGTAGTAGTGGTAGATGCAGTAGTGTTTTAGTGGTAGTAGTAGTGGTAACTGCAGTAGTGGTTTTAGTGGTAGTAGTAGTAGTAGTAGTAACAGTATTGATTTTCTTTCTCTAATAATTTAAACCTGATTTCTAGGAGACACGGAGTGGTGGTTTTTGACTACCAGGGAGCATTCCTTCGTACCATTGGTGGGATAGGGATCACAAATTATCCCATCGGAGTTGGCATCAATTCGGCCGGGGAAGTAGTAGTGGCAGATAATCATAACAACTTCAATGTCACACTATTCACTCAGGTCGGTTGGCTGATCGGTTGGTTGGTCGGTTGGCCCGTTGGTTGGCTGGTCGGTTGGTTGGTTGATTGGATAGTTGGTTGGTTGGCTGGTTGTTTGGTTGGTTGATTAGATGGCTGGTTAGTCGTCTGGCTGGTTGGTCAAAGCTCACACAAATTGTTACAAAAATTAAAGTCAGACACACCGCAAACACACCAAATAACCTCAAAAAAAGACCAAAATCACACAACAAACACACCAAAATCACACCACACTCCACTCTAAAACTTCTAGGATGGGCAACTTATAAGAGCCCTGGAGAGTAGAGTCAAACATGCCCAATGTTTCGACACGGCCCTCATGGGCGACGGTTCAATTGTCCTCTCAAGTAAAGATTACAGAATCTACATTTATCATTACGGGGCATACCCACCATCCAACGACAACAACAACACTAACAACAACAACAACGTCATTAATAATAATAATAATAATTACACAAATGGTAGTACTAATAATAACAATATTATTAATAATAGTTACTGTAATAATAATGGTAATAATATTTCTGTGCCTATTTGTGTGGGACCTGCTATTAACAAGTATATGTAAATATATAAATAGATATACAATTACACACACACACACACACATTTATACACACATACACACACGCACACATACACACACGCACACACGTACGCACACACGTAGACTAATACAAATATGTGTATATATACAAACGAATGATTTATGTACAGAAACTATATTATAATTATTTCTATTTTGAATTTTTGAATTTTATTTTAAATTAATATTTTAAAATTAAAATATAGATCCACTTTTCTTTTTCTTTCTTAATTTTTTTTAAAATTTGTGAATAGAATTTAATAAAATTTATTGTGAATTTATTCAATTGATTGACTCTATTGAAATGTACAAACTTCGGTTTTTTTGCTCTTTATATATCTGTGTCCATCTGTCTATCCATTCATTCATCCACTCACCCATCCATTCATTCATCCATTCATTCATTCTTTCATCCATCCATCCATCTAAACAATCCATCCATACATCTATCTGTATGTATTTTTTGTCATATTTTTACGCACGAATACAATTTAATATTACGTAGCATGTACTTTAAATCCGCTGAATTAAATGAAGTTTAACAAGATTTTGAGAATGTTTTAAAATAATTTTTCTCACCTTTTATTTATTAAATTATTCATCCACTTGTGAATCATTCATCCACTTGTGGATTATTCATTCATTTATTTTATTATTTCACGCAAAAAAAATTAGCCATCATCGTCGTCGTCTTCAATATTTTTTTTTATCTTATATACTGATAAGAAGGTTTTAACACTGAATAGCTTATGTAATATATTTATATATATTTATTTATTTATAAATTATAACTTATATATATTTATAAGTTATAATTATTAATTATAATTATAACACCATTGTGTTCTTAACTATTAGTCTCGACATCACAATTTGCGTTTCTTGGCTGCAATAATTGAGTTTTCAGATCTTAAACCTTAGGCAGGCTACTGACAAGTCTCGTGATGAGACGGGACGTACGTCTGGTCTACGGCGGGTAATGGTTTACCAGTAATATAGGTTTACCAGTAATGTAGGTTTACCAGTAATATAGGTTTAACAGTAATATAGGTTTACCAGTAATATAGGTTTACCAGTAATGTAGGTTTACCAGTAATATAGGTTTACCAGTAATATAGGTTTACCAGTAATGTAGGTTTACCAGTAATGTAGGTTTACCAGTAATGTAGGTTTACCAGTAATGTAGGTTTACCAGTAATAATATATATATATATAATTTTTTGTAACTGTTTAAATACATTTAAGTAAAAAGACTGTTTTTTTTGTTATTATTATTGTTGGCAAATTTGTTATTATTATCGTTATTCTTGTTGTTTCTATTGTTATTATTATTTTATTATTATTATTACTAATGTTTTTTATTATTATTATTTTAAAAATTAATACCCAAGTGTTTCGTTTTTACGTTAAATCTCTGTATACTTTGTTTGCTTAGAATCATTTGTATTCATTCATTTGTTCGTTCGTTCATTCATTCATTCGTTCGTTCGTTTGTTCGTTCATTCATTCATTCATCCATCTATTCATTCATTCAGGTAATTGAAAAAAAATCTTCTTAAGTACAAACTACATTGGTTATATTTGAAACTATTTTCGTTTACCTTTTGTTCATGCATACATCACTTTTTTCTATTTAACTTAATTAACTTAATTAACTTAATTAATTAACTCAACTTAGTTTGCGCGTGCAACTGATAAGGAAATATTATTTAAATGGAATTATTAAACACTAAAAAAATAACCTAGTAGACATTTCAAATGCGTTGTTGTCTTTCAGCGGTTTAAACGAATGCAGACTTCTTTTGCAAAAAGTTCTCTTGATTTAAAAAAGAAATATCCAAAATTTCATTTGATTACACTTGTAGGACGGTATCTCTTAGTTTCATAACAATAAGACATCATCATCATCACCGTCATAATCATCACCATCATCATCACTATCATCATCTTTATCATCAATGGGCGACAAGGTAGTAGCAAATGTAGTAGCAGCTGTAGTAGTAGTAGTAGCAGGTGTAGTAGTAGCTTTAGTAGTAGTAGCAGCTGTAGAAGTAGCAGGTTTAGTAGCAGCTTTAGTAGTAGCAGCAGCTGTAGTAGTAGTAGCAGGTGTAGTAGCAGCTGTAGAAGTAGCAACAGCAGTAGTAGTATGTAATGTTATTGAATGAAAATCCGGATCCAAAAGGCCTCTAGCGAACGCAAACAGAATTTTGACGGAATGATTTGTTGTCTTGTCAACTGACTGATACAATTTCACAATATGAGTGAGAAATATTTATTAATAAAGAAGAATGCATGTGTGTTTGTGTATGCATGTTTGTGTGCGTGTATGTTTGTGTGTGTGTATGTTTGCGTGCGTGTGTGTGTTTGTATGTGTGTGCGTGTGTGTGTGTTTGTATGTGTGTGTGTGTGTGTGTTTGTATGTGTGCCAGTGTTTGTGTATTTGATGTATATATACTGTTTATATATACAAAATTTATAATACGTAATGTTTGTACGCGAATGCATAATATTATATAAATAAAAAATCTTGTATAAACATTTAAACTAATCGTTATTTTCTTCATAATCAAC
>NW_008704623.1:695740-748240 GCF_000326865.2 Helobdella robusta | reverse complement strand
TGATAGGGCGAGAGAGCTTGTCCAATAACTGAAGCAAACCAAACAGCCAATCACGTTGAGTCTTCCAAATCCTCAATATCTGATTGGTCAACGAAAATGATGCCCTTTAGGTGGAGCCATGTCATGAATTCGATTCAAGTAGGGGGTGTTTGTTAGTTTGAATTTGAGCATCCGTGTATAACATAGGTTTTCAAATGTAATAATTATTTGTGTTTATTTATTTCATTCATTTATATATTTTAATTGTTCGCTCGTTCGTTCATCTATTAATTCACTCATTGATTCATTCCATGATTCATACATTCATTCTTTCATTCATTCAATCAATCGTTCCTTCATTTATTCATTCATTCTTTTATTATTTATTTATTTATTGGATCCAAACTGAATTCAATTATCCTTTTCATAAGTATTCTTCTCTACACACACACACACACACACACACACACACACACACACACACACACACACACACACACACACGCACACACACACGCACACACACACACAAACACACAAAGGTTCTTAGTAGGAAGCGTCAGTACAACACGAGACTGCACGTTTTGGTTTTCCTGTTTATCGTCTTTGCACATCAAACTTGCAAGTCAGGTCGGTACATCTTTGTGGTGGTTCTGGCTGTGTAGTGGCGATTTTGTGGTGGTTGTGATGGCGTGGCTAGTGGCTGTTGTAGTGCGTTCGGTTTAGTTTCTGATGTTTTGGAGTGATGTGGTTGGCGGTGTTAGACACGCATTGTTGGGCTGTTGTTTATCAAATGAACTCTGTATCTCAGGATGTTTTTTGGGCCAAATTTAATTTCAATTTTTTTTCTGTTTTCAAAAAGTATTTCGCAAAAAAATAACTTCTACTAATTAAACACTTAACACTTGTTGAATACTTACTCTATAATCAAAATACTATACTGCAGTAAAACTATACAATACTACCAAGTAAACATACCAATCACAAAATAAAAATGATGTGAAAATTCCTATAGAAACTTATTTGGTCAGGCAAAAAATACACGAACATTAAATGAATAAATATTTCTTACTGACTAGTAACTAGAATTACTACTCCACTATCTTAAAAGGTGAAATGGATGTGACGTTGCTGTACGCTGAGTCGCCTCCGTTGAACTGGCGCAAGTCCATGTATGGCTATCTGCTGGCTACTGATTACGCTCTGCTCGGCGTTGGAGTTCTCATTCTACTGCCTGTCCTTCTTAGGTTTGTTGGTTTGTTGGTTGTTTGTTTGGTTGGCTGGTTGGTTGGTTGATTGGATGGTTGGTTGGTTGGTTGGTTGGTTGTTTGGTTGGTTGGTTGGTTGGTTGATTGGATGGTTGGTTGGTTGGTTGGTTGGTTGTTTGGTTGGTTGGTTGGCTGGTTGATTGAATGGTTGTTTGGTTGGTTGACTGGCTGGCTGGCTGGTTGGTTGGTTGAATGTCTGTCTGGTTGGTTGGTTGTTTGGTTGATTGGTTGGCTAGCTTATTAATTAAATGATTAATGGTGTTATAATCGTGCTACCGAACGCACTAGATTCTAGCATATTCTAGAATGTTCTAGTGACTGGAGCATTCTAGAGTGTGCTAGAATCGGATCATCTAGAAGAATCTAGAAACGACGCTTGCGAAGAGTATGTAAGCGCACGTCGCAAAAAGATTCGTGATTTAGTGAAATTCGTGATTTTGTGATTTCGTGAATAGCGATTCGGTGAATTATTTAAAGCGATATTTGATTTGTTTGTTGACGTTGTCATAGCGATAGATTTTAAACAATTTAAAAGTTAATTGTTGCGTTAATTTGAATTTGCTAGAAATAAACGATTAGTTGATTTCTTCTGTAAATAAAGTTTAATAACTAATAACTGTTTGGAGTATTTTATTCAATCAAAGATTTAAACCCGTCGCATCGTGAATCGGTTACGACAGCGAGTATTATAACAATAGTTTAAAAATCTATATATAAAAAAGTAAATTAATCAAATTATCTACAAAAAAAAGATCCAACAAACAACAACACCAAACAACACCCAACAGGTTCTTCAAAATGATCGACACCCAACTTATCATCATCGGCCTCATCTTCAGAATTCTCCGCCTCCTCACCCTAGCCGTCAGCCAGTCAACATTCGAGGTTTTTTTCTCAACTTTTCTCGGCTGCCCTAGTGCTCTTGTGGTCAGCTGCAGCAAGGCATCGGTCAGCAAACTGGTCAGTGATGATGAAAGGGGTAAAATATTTGCCCTGATGTCGTGTGCTGAGACCGTCGCCATCTTAGTAGGAAGTATTATATTTACAGTGGTGTACAACGCGACGAGGGGTTTTCTACCTGGGACAGTTTTTGTTCTGGAGGCCATATTTTTTGGGGTTCTTTTAGGGATAGTGTGGTGGATGGGTAGAGATATGAAAAAGGCGGCCCAGTATGAGGAGATGGGTGGAGGAAATGAGATGGGGACTGTTGGCGAAGGTGGTGGGAAGATTATTCCAGGTGATGGTGATGGGGAAGAAGGGGGGAATAATGTTGTTGAGGATGATAAGGTTGGTATGACAGGTGCCTTCGGCGCCGATTCCACTCTAAATTATTTTAACGCTGGTAATGTTCTGAATGACATCAGTAGTAACGTGAGCAACAACAACATCAACAACATCAACAACATCAACAACAACATCAACAACAACAACATCAACAACATCAACAACAACAACATCAACAACAATAACATCAACAACAACAACATCAACAACAACAACATCAACAACAACAACAACGGTTCTTGCAGCGTAAGAAATCCGTTTTTATCAGCAGGATTTGACCATTGATTGGATAGGAATAAAAATTTGTTTTGATGTTTTTGTTTTTATTTATTTATTGCTCTTGTATATGTGTTGCTGTTGTTGCTGTTGTCGTTGTTGCTGATGCTGCTGTTGTTGCTGTTGTTGTCTTTGATGGTATTGTTGTTGCTCACACACACAAACACACCTAAACACACACACACACACACAAACAGACACATACACGCACACACATACACACACAGACACATACACGCACGCACACACATACACATTTGATTTTCTAAAACATGCGAACGCCCCATTATTGACGTTGATACGGACATAAAAAAATATTAAAAAACACACACGTACACACACGTACAAACATACAAACAAGCATGCATACAAACAAACAAACAAGCAAACATACATACATAGACTTTTGAGAACATCTGCATATTAGTATTGCTCGTTGGCTCACTGGCCGGTTAAGTTGATTGATTGCTCCGAGCCGGGAATTAAAAAAATTATAAAAAATATCTTTTGATGTTGTAGTAGTAGTTGTTATTGTTGATGTTATTGTTGTTGTTGATGCTGTTATTGTTGTTGCTGTTCGTGCTGTTTTTGCTGTTGTTTAAATGTTGTTGTAGTTGTTGATGGTTTGGTATTGATGTTGACGTTGTTGATAATGTTATTGTAAACGCTGTCGTTGATGTTGTTGTTGTTGTTGTTGATGTCTTTGATGTTGTTGTTGTTGATGTTGTTGTTGTTGATGTCTTTGATGTTGTTGTTGTTGTTGTTGATGTCTTTGATGTTGTTGTTGTTGATGTCTTTGATGTTGTTGTTGATGTCTTTGATGTTGTTGTTGTTGATGTCTTTGATGTTGTTGCTGTTTTTGTTGTTATTGTTGTTTACATTTTAAAAGTGAATTTTCTCAGAAATGTCGTCATCGTCATTGCTAATGATTGATGGCGTTTAGTTTGATTTCCGCCCTTTGCAGATATTGTTAGCAACTTTTGTTGCTTTAAATTTTACTTAAAAATTACATATTTCAATGAAAATGATGTCGTTATATACAATAAAGATGATGATATTAATGCTGTTGATAACAATCTTACTGATGTTGTTGTTGTTTCTGTTGTTGATATTGTTGTTGTTGTTGCTGTTGCTGTTGTTTTTGTTGTTGCTGTTGTTGTTGTTGTTGTTATTATTGTTGTTGTTGTTGTTGTTGTGGCCCTTCTAATATGTCCAGGCAAGGCCCAAGCCAGATCTTACTGATATGACTATTCTTATTGTTGTTGGTTTAGAAAAGTATTGCTGTCAGCAGAGTGACGTTGTTGTTGTTGTTGGTTTTATCTTTGACATTAAAATCGTCATTTTATTCATCTTACTACTGGCTAGTGTTTGCAGAAGTCAAAAATTTTGGAGTGGAAAAATGTTTCAGACTCTTCTTCTTGATAACAATTTTTTAAAGAAAGTTTTTAAAGTTTTGAAAGTTATCTTAGTTTTCAATGCTTTTTTTGCGGCCATTTTGTCAATGATTTATTCATTTATCGTCAGTTGGGAAAAGTATATAATAAAACGAATGAAAGAAAGAAAGAGAAAGAGAGAGAGAAAGAGAGAGAGAGAAAGAGAGAATCAGAATGATTAACTTTAAAAATGTTTTACGAATTCATTAGCAACTTTACGCCTACCTATATATAACAAAACACGGAATAACAAAAAATGAAAAAATCAATTTCAGCCACGAATGAAAGGCAAAACAATAAAAGAATAAAAATGTAGAGGGAGAGAGAGAGAGAATGAAAAGAAAAAGAGAGGAATAATAAGAAAATAGTAGTAAAGATGGATGATCAGATACTGCAACAACTACAAAACAGGCAGAAATTTCACCGTTGCATTCTAATCTATCTCTATTGTATTGTATGTATTTACATATATTAATATACATACATATATATAGATATATTTATGTGTGCGTGTGTGCGTGCGTGTATGTGTGTGTGTGCGTGTGTGTGGTTTTTGAATAATAATTTTCCAATGTATATTTTTCATCACGCTCTAGAATAAGGAATTTATATATATATATACATACACATATATATATATGTGTGCGTGTGTGTGTGTGCGTGCATGTGCGTGTGCGCGCGTGTGTGTGTAGTATGTTGATGTATGTACGTATATATATACACATAGTCCTTATTGGCATAATTTCACAAATGTAATGACAATATTGCATATTTTGCGGTTCAATTGTTTCAAATAATGTTATTCATATTTTTAAAATTATTTAATAATAATAATAATAATAACGTTATTATTATCATTATTATTTTTCGTTATTTTTTTCTATTTTTGCTTTTTTAATGTACGAAAATTACCTCACGTGGGTGAATGTGACGTGTTTTTTGTTTGTTTATTACCGAAGGATTCGTTTTGAATTTTCATTTCCAATGTGTTTTTGTTCCGAAATAAAATTCAAATCTCTCTCTTTCGTTTCGTTTCGGTGAAGCATTCTTATAGAAGTAAAAGCTACGAATTCACAACAAAACCAACGGCGGTCAATGTTTGCCCCGAAGCCAACAGTTCAAGAATTTACACCACACACACACAAACACACACACACACACATACTACACATCACACACACACACGCAATAAATTTATTATAACACATCTAACATTGATATCACTGAGAAGTTTTATTTAAAATCAATCTACCATTAAGACAAAAGTATGAAGGAAGCATTTCAACTTGTACTCAGCTGCTTAGCCAAAAATCTTTTTGAAGGGAAGGGCTTACATTTGAAATGTGATAAGACTTCAGTAATCTTTCTAACGAAAGTAAACTTGAACGAAGATTTCTTACACATAGTTGGACCACAGACAGAACTTCTTTCTCCAATCCTTTGGTTGATGGTTGGCACAATGGATATATATATCATAATATCCATAAGTATGGATATTATGATATATATATATATATATATATATATATATATATCCATGAGAATGGATATATGGTTTTAGCACCGTCAACAGATTCAAGTTGTTTGGTCTGAGTTGAATAGCTCACAAAATGCTCACTTTTAGTGAACTGCTGATTATGTATGGAGGTGATAGAAGAAATAGTATTAGAGTTTTTTTTACTAATAGTGTAATATTATTTATAGTATTAGAAGTAGCAGTAGTAACGACAGTAGCAGCAGTGGAAGTAGCGGTAGTAGAAGCGGCTACAGCAGCTGTAGTAGTAGCTGTAGAGGTATTTATCAAAAAATGAGTTTGTTGTAGTAGATGTTGAAGTGTCTAACGAAGGCATCATCATCATCATCGTCATATTACAATGACGTCATCATCAACGTCATCAATATTCCGATATGGCAGGGGTCATTAACATTAGGATGGTTCAAAAAAATGGTCATTCGTGTCGTTATTGTTGTAAATGATATATTTCAATTAATAATAATGTTATTATCAGCATCATCATCATCATCTTCTTCTTCATCATTATCTTATAATACATCATCATTATCGTCGTCGTCATCATCATCATCATCGTCGTAACCATCATCATCATCATCATCGTCATCACTCCAGCCAATATTTCCATACATCTATCGTTATCATTACCACCTCCATCAAATATTTGCACGAGCAGAATATATTTCTACATTCAAGCAACAAACCCATTGGTGGGCAAACATACAAACATACGTACATACATACATACATACATACATACATACATACATACATACATACATACATACATACATACATACATACATACATACATACATACATACATACATACATACATACATACATACATACATACATACGGTTTGGTTTGGTTTGATTTGGTTTTAACATACATACGTACATACATACATACATACATACATACATACATACATACATACATACATACATACATACATACATACATACATACATACATACATACATACATATATACATACATACATACATACATACATACATACATACATACATACATACATACATACATACATACATGCATGAAAATAAACAAACAAAAATCCAAACAAAAATATTAACAAGCAAAGAAAAAATACACACCTCTAAATGGCTAGACATACATAAATCATAATATACAAAGTTAATTTACAAACTTGTTCATAGCAAATACAAAGAAAATTGCACTAAAAAACATGCAAACATACAAACAAACGTTCATACATACAAACAAACATGCAAACATGCAAACAAACATTTATACATACAAACAAACATACAAACCACTCAAACTACACACGTATTTTGATGAATATTTTAAAAGTGAACCTACACGAACAGACATTTCAGCAAACAAAAGCAATGAATTATTTGCTCTAGTGAACGACCGAACGAACGAACAAATGAATGAATGAATGAATTGAGGAATTAATATATAAAAAAGTGAATGAACAAACGAATAAGGATTGACTGAAGGAATGAATGAAAGAACGAGTAAGCAAATGAATATTGGAATGAATGAATGATTATAGGAATGATAAATGAAGGGTAAAAAATGAACGAACGGATGAACGAGCATTTTAACGAATGAACAAATGAATGAACGAACGAATAAATGAATGAATAAATATAAGTGTAGGCGTACGTAACGCCCGCCCGCACGCACCCACGCACGCACCCACGCATGCATGCATGCGTGCATTTTGAGACTATTGATTTTTAGCATGCCAAATGGCTCAATCTCGCAATGAAATGCCAAATCATTTTTCAAGATAAGAAACCACGATCGATATTTTGCATAAATCAAACATACGTAAAAATACATGCACACACACACACACACATACATACGTACACGTACATACTCACACACACACACACACACGCACATATAAACTTACATATACACACATATACAATTGTAAAACATATACTATACAACAAGCCTCACATAAAAAACAATGAAAAAACTTAAAATAAGCCATAAAAACTTCAAACGTGCAACTTTAATAACGAAAAGAAAAACAAAAATACAGAAACATACACGCATACATACACATACAAACAAACAAACACTCAAACTCACACACACACACACACACACACATAGACTCACACACACACATACACACACACATACACATACACATTTGTTTTCTGATGAGGCAAACCAAGCATATAATTTAGACGGACAATTCCCTGTGATGCTGATAACACGTTGTTGTGTTCTGCCCTATGCTAATAAACCGCAGCTATTTGCAAGGTATTTGTACCATGTACACCTACATGCACGTACACATGTACAAAAATTCCCACACACATACATCCCACATTCATACACATAAGTACCTAACTACATCCATCGATACCTCCTACATGCGTTTATGTCCAGTCATAAACTAAAATTGCAATGTACAAATACAAAAAAAACAAACACAGATATACACACACATTTCTACACACACACAATTCTACACACACATACAAAACACCATATACACACATATATACACAAACAACATACCACATTTGAATGAAAACAAAACACCACAAAATTTTTCAAACTGCAGATCTAAGGAAAAACCGTGCAAATTTAAAACTTCCTTGCAAGCATTCAATAATAACTCAGTGCTTATCTTTCTAGCAATACACGTGTGTTTTTCATCATGTGTGAATAAAATTTAAATTAAATATAAATTAATTTAAATTTTTAAATTAAATTAAATTAAACCAAATAAAAAAAAATTTTAAATTAAATATAAATTAATTTAAATATAAATTTAAAAAAAGAGAACTAAGAAATACTCATATAAGCACGCAGGGCCTAGAAGACTGTGTTGGGAGGACCATTTGGCAGAGACCGGCCTCAAAAATGGAGTTGAAAGGGTCGTAAAAATTAAATTGACAACTTTTCTTTCTTTGAATCATCACACAATCGTCAAAAAACTTAGGTATGAAACCCCAAGACCTCTGGGCCAAATGTTATTTGGCCTTGACATCGCTGTAGCTTTTACTCGCTCTGTATAAAGGAAACATACACACATACATACACAAACAAGCACACACTTTCACACTCACACATACATACACATACAAACAAACACTCAAAATTACACACTCAAAATTACACACATACATACTATACATACACACAAATTTGTTTTTTGATCAGGCAAAGCTAGATAATTTCTATGTGTGATATATACACATTTCTGTATATATATACACACATATACCCACAGGTATTAATAGTTAACACATTTACACACATGTAAACGTATATCAACGCTCACAAATTTTTTTAGCATTGTGTGAAAATACTGAAGAAAGAGAGAGAGTGAGAAAATGAAAGAAAGAAAGAAAGAAAGAAAGAGAGAGAGAGAGAGACAAAACTAAATATAAATTGCACGGAAAAATATTTTAAAAAATCGCTTCCTTCAGGATAGAAACTTTAAAAAAATTCATTATTTATGGTACAATTTTTATAAATTTTATTTTAAGTTTGAAAAATAAACAAAACTCGTGTAAAATTTTCTTCATCGCTTTGAAAACTGACCAAGCAGAGAAAACAGACTAGAAAAAAAGAGAAATCGTGGAAGAGAGAGAATATAATTAGCTAGAAGAAGAAGAGATCAAAGAAGACAAGGCAAAAAAAGTTGAGGGAAAGAAGGCAGATAATAGTGAGATTGAGAGAGAGAGAGAGAGAGAGAGAGAGAGAGAGAGAGAGAGCGAGAGAGAGAGAGAGACAGAGAACATGATAGAAAGAAAAGAAGAAAAGAACAAAAAATGAGAAAAGTATAGAAAATGGATGAAAAACAAAGATAGGGGGAGAAAGAGAATAAAAGAGAAAGAGTGAAACAAGAAGAGAGAGAAAGAGGGAGAGAGACATGCGTTTAGAAATGAGTACATGCAGATGCAATTACGATAGCAATCACTGCAAAGACCACCTCAGCCACTATTACTACTGCTGCTACCGCTACCATCATCATCACTACTACTACTGATGCTGCTGCTACTTCTAATACTACTACTACTACTGCTGCTACTACTACTGCATATATTTGTAGTTAGATATAAACTGTATAGCACAACAATTTCTTCTACACGAATACGGGTAGTATTATTTCTAAATGATGTACAAGTAGAACTACTAGAACACTAACTATTAGAATATTAATTAGTCAAATTGTATTTTTTAAACAACTTTTGAGAAGCAATCCAACCTACTAATGTCTTCTGAAGCAGAATAAATTAAAAAAAAATCATAAAAAAAATCTAAAAATTGTTGTTCCATCAAAAGATGTCAGGTTGGTTTCAAAAAATATTTCAACCAACCGACCAATGAACGTTTGGAATCAAAAAATTTCATTTGGTAGATTTGCATATTAGCAGGGTTGAATGGATCCTCTCAAGCTGTTATAACATTTGCATCGTGAGATGGTTTGGATACAAAATGGGATCAAAATCTTATAATGCATGTCCTCTAGTGTACGTTGTTAATTTTTATCATGGATATCCACGATTGTAAAAAATACTGTGGTGTGAATTGAAGTGACTCTTGTTACAATTTATTTAGAAATTGCTAGACCAATCACATTGAACAGCTTTAAAAACATCATACCAGTATCAAAAAGAAAAAAAACCACGAACACCAATGTAATTTTACTTTGTAGTAATCGTCTTTGTTAAAATTTCGTGTTCTTAGATTCGCTGATATTCATATTTTATCGTTGGTAAGGATGTTTTTCATTTGAGAATATGCATCTTTCGCCACTGCTATCCTTCTTTTGATATCCATATAACATTTACAACCTGTGGTAATCAGACTTCCGAGATAATAATAAGATCTCCATATAATACTTCGAATGAGGATGTATTAAAACATTACGGTTATTAAAAGAGGAAATTACTACAGATAATCCGACGGGGGCAGTTAAAATTTTTTGGCCACAACATGCGGAAGGAAAGAATGGAAAATCTAACAACTACTGGAAAGATTGAAGAGAAAAGAGATCGCGGTCAACAACGAACAACACTCGTGAAGTCCTTGTGTCACTTGTTGAATATCACCACATTTCAACTACTACAAAGTGCTAAAGATCGGGTTTTGTGGAGGTCGATGGTCGCCAATGTCCTGAAAGGATAAGACTCTTGAAAGAAGGAAGAAGAAAAAGTTCTTAGAATAGAAAGAGAATAAAATATCTTAAATTACACGATGAAAACCACTCAAGTCGGTGTTTTCATATTTTCTTAGAATTTATTAATATATCAAAAAATCTTTCAAAAGGTTTCACAAGCTTTTCTGAAAAAGCTTTTTATTGAATATTCATTACATAAATTTAATTGAAATATTAGAAAAAATCTCAAGGTACGAAAGATTTTAAGTACATACAACATTTTTTTAATAAAAGAAATTGATAAAAATTATTAATATATCTCGAAAAATATAGTTTTTGTACGTATTCTAGATAATTTTCGGGCATATGGCACAATAATATTAATCAATTAATCGGAAAAATCAATTAAAATCATTTTTTTTAAATGGATAAAATGATTAAATTTTAATAAAAAGTGCTATGAAGGCATTGTAAACTACCAGTACGTATATAAATAGTTTAATTTTATCAAATAAATATTACTAATTAGAAAAATAAAAGTTTAAATTGTTATTTAAATGAATTAAATTACTATACTTTTGATGAATAAAAATTAAATTTGAGTTAAGTTCACTTTTGTTCATTTCAATTTTAAATAAAGATGATGATAATTTGTTTGGTCAGTGTATGTAAGCATTTTGAATAAAATTTGTCACAAAGTTCTTAATCTGAGGTTAGTAGCGAACAAAATTTGGACGAAGCAAAAAGTGTCGCTTTTAAAATTTTAAAATAAATTTGTTGATGTCTAGACATACATTTTCTTTCAATTGTCATTATTCAGATTATTCATGTCAACCATTTTTTAATTTTTTTGTTTAATTAAAGTTTAGATAATAACTTTTTATTTTATTTTTAATTAATCTAAACTTCTTGATCAAGAATTAGTGTATTAGTAAATTAAGTAATAGTAGATTAATAAAATAATCCAATATTTTATTTGTTTAAAATTTTTTAAATCTATTTCTTTTTTATTAATTAATTTAGTAGTTAGTTTGAAAAATAGAAATGAATTTTAATAAAAATTAAAATAAAAATAGAATTTTTATTATATTATATTATTACAAGCTAAAATTATATATTATAAAATATAAGTTATAGTATTATTAGTTAAAACTTGAAGCGGTGAAACCAGATGTTCTTAAAATTGTTCAAATTATAATTCTTTGAATTATGATAAAAATAATTAGACTGAAATTAATTATTAAAAAAACAACTGAATGTTGCATATATAACTTTTTTCTCTTTCTCTAATCTAAACTAATCACCATTTTAACTTTTAAGTTTAATTTAAATCTTTAAAAGCTGTTTTATTCTATTTAAATCTTAAAATTTTTAACAAATTTCTCTTGACTGATTAGACATTAGACGTACTTACAAAGGACCCAAAAACAATGAATAAGCGACACATATTTCTTCGAATAATCTTCGTCGTGGTCAACAATTTGTACGCCATACCGGCCTACCTGATGTGGATCTTACTGATCAGACCACTTAAATACATATCACTTCCTCTGTATGACTCATTAGAGGGTACACTCTATGGCTGGCTCCTCGAAATGGTCGCTTTCTGGATATGGTCAGCCAATGTTATTGGTCAGTTTGTTTGTTTGTCTTTGTTTGTTTTTCTTTGTTTTTCTTTGTTAGTTTGTTATTTGTTTGCTTATTATTCTTTGTTTGTTACTCTTTTTTTTACCATTGTTTTTTTGGTAGTTTATTGTTTTGTTGTTGTTGGGGTTAATTACAAAGTTTGAAATGAAATCTAGATTTGTATGAAAATATGAAAATTGTGTTACTGTTATATGCTGTTATTCTTAATATTTTGACTATTTGATTTTTTTTTTCTCCTAATTATTTCTTCTGAGAGAGACTAAGAAAGAGAGAGAGAGAGAGAGAGAGAGAGAGAGACAAGGGAAAGGAGAGATAAAGGGATTGATCTTATTAAATAAATAAATGAATGAAATATTTTCTGGTAATGTTAGCTTGTTACAAACAAGCTTATTCAATACCCACGCCATATTCCACCAGCTTGCATAGTTTTGTGCTCAGCTTAAAAATTTTTTGGGATCTGAAAAATTTTTTCTATGAATAGTGGTAA
Source organism: Helobdella robusta (assembly GCF_000326865.2). Lineage (NCBI taxonomy): Eukaryota > Metazoa > Annelida > Clitellata > Rhynchobdellida > Glossiphoniidae > Helobdella > Helobdella robusta. Next base: position 735,218 of record NW_008704623.1, on the reverse strand, counting down.
GTATTAATTGGATGGTATTTTTAAATTCTCAATTTTTTAAAATGGTTTTTCAGTATATTTTTATTTTTTTCTTCCATGGCCTGATCATTCATTCATTTATTGATCAATCATTCATAATCTTTGCTCGTTTCTGTCCATTCATTCATTCACTCGCTCGTTCATTGATTCATGCATACTCTCTTGTCAAACATGAAATTTCAAAAATTTCAAATTTCATTTTGTCCATCAAGTCTCTAAAGATGTGTGCACTTAACTGTTTATTGGTTCGTTTATCCAATCTTTTCTTCATTCATTCATTCATTCATTTGTTCGTTCGTTCGTTCGTTCATTCATTCGTTCTCTTTCAAACCATGAACTTTCAACCATTTCAACCAAATAAATATTGTTGTCTTATAATATCAAAACTATCCTATTTTCAGTTTTAAGACACATCAATCAGTTTTAACTTTTCACCTTAATAATAAATGAATGAGTGAATGAATGAATAGATGAATGAATGAATGAATGAATGAATGAATGAATGAATGAATGACTAAACGAAGGAACAAATGAATGAATATTTAAACAAATGAATGAATGAATGACTAAACGAACGAATGAATGAATGAATAAATGAATGAATGAATGAACAAACGAATGAATAAATAAACAGTTTCCACACAGGGATAAACTTGTGAACCTTATGTTATGATCTTTGTAACATGGAAAGTTTATGTTGAGATAAATATGTTATTTATTTGTTAATTAATTAATTCATTCATTCATTAGTTCCTTCATTAATTCATTAATTAATTAATTCATTAATTCATTCATTTGTCCCACATTTAGTATATAATTCATCAATATTCTGTATTCATATTTCATTCACTCAAAAAATTTACACCAACAATTTAGCTTTGCCATAATTTAATTGCTCTATTATTTTTTTTCTTGCCTATCCTTTTTGTTAACTAAAATTAGAGTCACCAATAACATATTTATGTGGCGTGATTCATCTGGTGAGAGATGTTTATACACGTCACACACACACTCACACTCATACACACACACGCACACTCAAATACACACACACACACACACATAAACGTTATATTATGTAACATTTTTCAGCAACATAGGCATGCATTTTAATTAAATGAACAACATATGTTTATTATGTTTACAGGCTTGCTTCAATGGTTTGTTTTGTTTATATAGCCTGTTTTTCATACACAGGTACACATAAATACACACACACACACACACACACACACACACACACACACACACACACACACACACGTACACACACGGATAGATGCAAACATGCATGAAATTGTTTGCCATCAATTTAGTTGTATTTACCTATGAAAATAATGATACATAAACATTTTGTCTGTGTAGTGCTAGGGTGTGTGTGTTTGTTAATTTGTTTGTGTGTGTGCCTTTGTGTGTGTGTGTGTGGTGTGTGTGTGTTGATGTTAGCACCACACCAAATTTTTATTAATTTTTTCAATCTTGTCAAGAACTCATTAATTATTTTGGTTGAAAAAATACACAAACACAAACAAACACAACCAATTTTTAACATCCCACTTCTCACTAAACCCCCGAACAGTCAGTGAAGTCGGTGACAACTTAAACGACTGCCTCAACGACAACTGCCTCGTGATGTGCAACCACCAGTCGACCTCTGACGTCCCCGTCCTAATGTACTACATGACCTCAAAACCGGACCTCCCAAATAAACTCAGCTGGATCATGGACATCATGTTCAAGTATACAAACTTCGGATGGGTTTCTCAAGTCCATCATGACTTTTTTATTAAACAGGTTTTTTTTCTGGCTACTTTCCTTTCTTTCTATGTTTTTTTTTGTTCTAGGCTGTTTGTTCTATGTTTTTTGGGGAGAATTTTGTTAGGTTGGATGTTTTGATTTTGATTTGTTTATTTGTTTTTGTATGTAGAAATTTTTTTAAGAAATGAATGAAGTGCTTTTCATATATCATCGTTACCATATGATATTATCATTGACTTCGTCGTCGTCATCATCATCTTTTCATCATCTTTTCATCATCTTTTCATCATCTTTTCATCATCTTTTTATCATCTTTTTATTCCCATCATCACCCAATCTCAATTTCAATTCTGCATGTACGAAGCACCGAAGCCCCCCCCCCCGGTGAAGAGTGCAATTTAATCTAGGAAGCTGTACAAATTTTATGTCCCAACATCATCCTCATCATCAATACTTTTCCTACTCCTCATCATTATCATCATCATTTCGTCATCATTATCATCATCATTTCGTCATCATTATCATCATCATCGTCGTCAGGGTAAGAGTACAAGGGCAGCCCAACTGACGCAGTTGAAGGAATATCTACTCAACATATACTTGAAGTATGACAGGAGATGGCTTATACTGTTTCCTGAAGGTCTGGTCTTGTGTTGTTCTCTCTCTTTCTTTTCTCTCTCTTTCTCTCCCTCTTTCTTTCTCTCCTCTCTCTCTCTCTCTCTCTCTCTCTCTCTCTCTCTGTGTATGTGTGAGTGTTTGTGTGGGTGTTGGTGTGTTTTTGTGGTCCTTTAATATGCCTGGGTGTTGTGCTCTTATGGTGTGGGTTTCATCGTCGTTGTGGTATCATATCGTCCAAAAATAGATCACAACAACGTGAATTATACTACATGACTGTCTCACAAATGAAACGCAGACACAGTAACTTAACAACAACAACACACACAACTACGCAAATATACACACGCGCACACGCGCAAATACACACGTACACGCAGACGCACACACACAACTACACACGCACGCGCGCGCACACACACACACAACTACGCAAGAGCAGATCAATACAACTGCCTTTCTCGCTTCACTTGCAGGTGGCTTCTTATATAAAAGAAAAGAATCAAGTCAGAAGTTAGTGGAATGACTGAATGAACTTATTGATGAATGAATGAACGAACAAAGTTGATTGATTGATTGACTAATTGACTGATTGATTGATTGATTGGGTGATTGATTGATTGATTGATTGATTGATTGATTGATTGATTGATTGATTGATTGATTGATTGATTGATTGATTGATTGATTGATTGATTGATTGATTGATTGATTGATTGATTGATTGATTGATTGATTTATTGATTGATTGATTGATTGATTGATTGATTGATTGATTGATTGGGTGATTGATTGATTGATTGATTGATTGATTGATTGATTGATTGATTGATTGATTGATTGATTGATTGATTGATTGATTATTAAGAAACACGCACAAAGAACAGCCTACTCAATATTATTATTATTATTATTATTATTATTATTATTATTAGAAATAGCTCGGGCATAGCCCATTGCCAACCAAATAATCGAAAAATCAAAAGTAGCAAAAATAAACCCTTAAAAATTAAAAACTGATTAAGATAAAAATCAAATTGTCATTATAAAATTATATGAGTTAGCTTCATTAGAGTTTGTTTAACAAAGTCATTACAGTGGCAAACAAACAGGAAATTGAATCAACAACAAAATCTGTCTAGTTAATACAATCACAAATATAATAAAAAACCAAAATTGAAGACGAACCAAAACAAAGGGATTTTTAACAGAGAATATAAAAATTTGAGTCAACGAAAATTTAAATTTATAAATATAGGAAAATAAACAAAAGACACAATATTATTGAAATTATCAGAAATTAGCCCTCCAATCAAACATGACATCTCCAAAAAAATTGTTTATTGCCGATTTAAAACCACATAGATAGGATGAATTTACAGCAGCTGAGGGCAATTTGTTCCAATCATCAACTGATCTGTTAGAAAAGAAATACTTCCTACTGTCTTTGTGGCAAGCACCTGTAGTTAACTTCAGATTGTGACCTCGAGTTCGATCATAACAAGAGAACATTACCCTTGGACTGATATCCTCCATAATTTCCCCATGGATTATTCTATACAGCAATATGAGATCAGCTCTACGACGCCTGTAGGCAAGAGAGGGCAAATTAAGTTTCTTTAATCTATTTTCATATGGAAGTTCCTTGCAAGAATTCACTGTTCTCGTAGTTCTTCTCTGAACCTTTTCAATTTCATCTATCAAATGGATGCCATGCTTGTACGCCGTACTCTAGGTGCGAACGAACCAATGACTTAAACAAGGTTACAAATGCTGCTTCGGAAAGGTGTTTGAAATTTCTGGCAATAATTCTAAGCATACTATTTGCTCTATGAACTACCTTTAGCACATGATTTTTAAACTTCAACTTGTTGTCAATAATAACCCCCAGATCAGATACTTCCTCAACCTCAGGTAACTGAAACGTCAAACGATCATCGTCTAGTATAGTAAATGGCGGGCTTGGTTTATTTGATCCTATTCTTAGGAGCTGACATTTATTTGAATTCAACTTCAACCTCCAAGTTTTAAACCAATTCATAATGTTCACAAAATCTTTCAAAAAATTTATTTTATCTTCCTCATGAGAACTATTTGTTCCAATCAATTGCTTCATCCAATGATTCATGCTCTGTCTGTGTGTCAGTCTAGTACATTGAGTGTACACACACACACACACACACACACACACACACACACACACACACACACACACACAAACACACACACAAACATGTTCATATAGAGACAAACCCATATCATCTGCAAATTTTTATTCAATCAATTTCTACAGTATAAGTAGATATTTCTATTTTATGAGTCATCCTTTCATCCTTAATTCTGTAATAGTTTTACACACACACACACACACACACACACACACACACACACACACACACTCGCACACAAATATGAATGAGGGAATGTAAGAAGAAATGAATGATTGAATGAATTAGCACACACACACAAACGTACGCACGCGTGCATTCGCACACGCACGCACATTTTAAGGACATTCAACCGTCTATTTATCCACATTAAACATAGCTTAGGCACAACATCTGCCTTCATACATCACACACACACATACACACACTCACACACACACACACAAACACACACACATCTTACTGTTTTAAATTTGTGGAAATAATAATTAGTAATACAAGAAATTTACATAAGAAAGTATGGCGTACTCGCACATGAAATTTGAGGATTCACTCTGCTTTCGAACCCAGCCGCTGTAGCACAAGAGACAGGCACTTTACAACATCATCTTATCATGAAATTAAACATAAACACGCACATCTCAGATACGCACAGAAGTTTGGTTATCATCATCTTGATTATTGTACACTGCCAAGAACTGGAGCCCTGCATACTATCATCAACACCCTCGCTTCCGGTTTGTTTATATGTTTGTTTGTTTGTTGTTGTAAATATGTACAATAAATAAATAGATAATTTGAAATTAATTATACCTACCATAAATTAAAATATTTTACTTACTTTCTTAATATTTTACAGAGAAGGCTGTGGAGGTAGCAAATGGTAACACCACTACCAGCATCACCACTTCATCGCAGAGACAGCATCAGGGAAGGACGAACGTTAGTTCACCCTCATCAGAGGGCCCAACACACAACCTAAAAACATCCAATGATACCCTCAGTTTTTCAAACTTGACGACTTCGCCAGTACCCCAAAAACAAACAATCCAAGAACAAACAGCAGCAGTAGCAACAACGTCAACAAAAAATCTCAAATACCTCATAGACTTAACCATCCTCTACCCGAGCGATAATGCGCCCAGTGCATTCAGCCTAATTTGCAGACGCCGGCTCGCGACTAATCCGCTCCACATCATCATTGCCTGTCGCAAATTCTCAATCGGGAAGATCAGTCAGATGTCAGCCGAGCAGTTTCAGACTTGGATCTTCAATCGCTGGCTGGAGAAGGATAACATGCTGAAGGAGTTCTACTCTACTGGGAAGGTTCACTTGAAGGAGTATGACGAAGATGATGGTGGTGAGGTTTTTGAGGACGACGCCAAGAATGACGATCACGAAAATGACGAGTACGTACAAGCGGTCAGTACGTATTACACTGATCATGTTAGCGGTGGTAGGGTGAGCGAACATTTCGCCAGGTCGGCTAATAATAATGGTAAGATAGGTGGCGGCTTGGATGCAAAAAGTTATGATGGCGGTGATGCTGCTGGGAGTGCTTCGAAAAGTTCAAGTGGTGATGGTTCAAAGGAGGATGATGTTTCGAGAGAGGATGACGTTTCAAAAGATGACGTCACGAAAGATGATAATAATACTTCTACTCACAGCAACAACAACGATGATGATGATGATGACGATGTTGATGAGACGTTAAACAAGTTGAACGACAACAGCTGTAAAGATGACAAAAAGGTTCTTGCGGATTTCGGCGACGTGGTTAACAGATCGGCCGCAACAGCCACACCGACAACAACCACACCACCAACAACCACACCACCAACAACCACACCACCAACACCGACAACAACAGACTCATCATCGGCTCCACCAACAAGCAAATGCAACACTAACCATCATCAGCATAATGATGATGACAAGAACGACAGCAGCGACAATGAAGACAACTACGGTGACATCAACAACGAGTTCATCAGGTCAGTTCGCAGGACCATGCTCGAGCCATTGGACGATCCACTGGCCAATCACAGTCTGCCGATTAGGGATGGCAATTCAGGGATGCGCCGGGTTGAGCTGAACGTCACACGTCTTGTCCTCGTTCACTCGTTCTTCATCATCTCCACTTACATACATTACAGAGTTATATATGCCCTTGTACTCGGGGGCATGAGTTTGTTTCTTAGAATGTTCTACTGATTGATTGGTTGGTTGGTTGATTGGTTGGTTGGTTGATTGGTTGGTTGATTGGTTGGTTGGTTGATTGGTTGGTTGATTGATTGATTGATTGATTGATTGATTGATTGATTGATTGATTGATTGATTGATTGATTGATTGATTGATTGATTGATTGATTGATTGATTGATTGATTGATTGATTGATTGGTTGATTGACTCATTACATTATTAACTAATTAATTGATTCGATGATTCAGTACATATTTTATTGATTAATTGCTGGACCGTTTTACTGATGGCATATTTAATCGTTTCATTTATTTTATGATTGAATGATTGAATGATTGAATGATTGATTGATTGATTGATTGATTGATTGATTGATTGATTGATTGATTGATTGATTGATTGATTGATTGATTGATTGATTGATTGATTGATTGATTGATTGATTGATTGATTGATTGGCTGATTGAATGAATGATTGATTGATTGATTGATTGATTAAAATGAAATGAAAAAAAATAACTTGAATAAAAATTAGCTTACCATATTAATTAGCTTCTACTGTTAAATTGTTCAAAAAATATTTTAGTAAACTATAGGTGTCTATAAATATAGGTAGTTATTTCATGTTGTGTATATATTTATCTCTATATCTAGAGAGAGAGAGAAAGAGAGAGGGAGGGAGAGAGAGAGAAGAAAGGAGAGAGTGATTAAAAGTGAACTGAACTGTTTATAAAATGCATTTTGCATTTTATCAATCGATCATATTGCATACGATCGATTGACATTTGGCAGTTAGTTTTATTTTATTTTTAAAAAATTTTTTCCTCTATTTATTCGTTTATCTGTCTATTTATTTGTTTGGTTGTTTGTCTGTCTGTTTGTTTGTTTGTTTGTTTGTTTGTTTGTTTGTCTGTTTGTAAAAATAAAATCTGGTTACTGAAATTAAATGTTGTTTTTGTTTATGTTTCTTTTCCATTTCTCATTGGTGTTATTATTAATTAATTAATTAATTAATAATATTATTATTGTCCAATTAATTTAAATAAAACATTCATTTTTGTATTATCTTTTTGATATATCCATCTTCTCTGCGTTATTATTCAATAAATTGAAACATCTGGATAAAAAAACATACACACACATACACACACACAAACACACAAACACAAACATACACACACACACACACAAACATTAAACAGTATGTACATTGTACATATGAACATTATCGACATGTTTTATATATTGATTTTTCTTTATCTATATTGAAGTGTTCGTTTTTATATATGTTTTATATATGTTTACACAGACGCACACGCACACATATACATACACACACATTATACTGTTCAAATTATTGTTATCTGCTATTTACGTGTTACTCGTTGTATGTCAATAATAATGGATATCATTGTTATTGTTATTTTGATTCTTTTTCCTAATTTTTCACTCATTCATTTATTCAGTAATTTGTTCATTCATTCATTCATTCGATCAATCATTCATTCATTCGTTCATTCATTCATTCATTCATTCATTCATTCATTACCCCATTCGTAATCCTGTTATGTTCACTCTTATAACACTCGTATTTTAATTCGATAATTCGATCATTCATTCGTTCATTCGTTCGTTTGTTCATTCATCCATTCGTTCGTTTGTTCGTTCGTTCGATTAGAGCTCTCCGTTATTATCTCTCCTTACTTCCATTCAGTCATTTTTTAAAATCAACAATAACAAAATAGTGATAATATTTTTACTTTGGTTATAAATTATGGTTTTTTGTTTATTCATTTGTTTATTTTTATGTTTTTTTAACTCATCATAGTCAAGTTAATTGAACTTCCCCCTCCCCCGTGTTAACGATTTCAAATTTTTTATTCTTTGGTTTGCTCTACTAGTCTATGTTAGTTTTCAATAAACAGGCAGACCTCCATTCACACACGCGCACACACACAGACAGGCACACAGAACACACATAAACACACACACATACTTTTATTTCTCAATATACTCTTTCTCTTGCTCGTCCTTTATTTATTCTTTTAATTCAATCTTATGTTCATTTTTCTCAATTTCTAGTTATCTATTTATGGCTTTTTGGTTTTATTTAGTTAGTAAAAATATGTATATATACATATATTTGTGTGTGCGTGTGCGTGTGTGGGTGTGCGTGTGTGGGTGTGCGTGTAATTGTGACGGACAGTTTTCATATGTATATGATTAGTTACTGTTTAACTCAGAATTTTTATCAAATTAGTATTTGCTGGACGTCATGTCGTTTCTCGTCTCGTGTTCCTCATTTCAATGGTTCCTTAACAGTGATAATGAAGATGTGTTGAATGTGTTATCAGTCTATCGATCAGTTATATCAATCTATCTATCAATCAGTTATTAAGTTTTATTCACGAAGTTTAAACAGTGAAAAAAATAGTCATGAAAAATTTATATGAAGATTAAAATGTTAACGAAGAATAAAACAAAACTTTAAAAATAATGACAAATGAATAAAAGCGTATGCACATGTACGCACAGATCTTCCATGAATCAAAGTTGATAAAATTGTTTCAAAAAAGTTCAATCAGAGGTAGAAAATTTTTCGAAGACGGCAGACGAGCTTGTTTGATGACGTCGGCCAGCCAGCGATTCTTTGCCAGAGCTTCAATCATTTTTAGTTGGATGCCTTGTGAACAGGCGGTTAATTTATACATCAGTGATTAAGAGATTCTTAATAAAAAGCGCTATAAAAATCTACACAGTGCTTCAGAGGTTCTTAATGAAAAGCGCTATAAAAATCTACAAATTCTAGACACTACAATATAAAATTGGTTGACGTTGTCTTTTAGAGGCAGTGGTCTTGGGGCTAGGGCTCATAAAATTGTTTCCTGGCAAATCCCTACTTTTGACTCCTCTCTGAAATTTATATATATTATGGGACCATTGAACAGAAAGGCACTAATCATAGATATATATTTGATATATGTAATTTATATATTTATATTTATTTATATTTTATATATATATATATATATATATATCACAATTTATATGTATTCATGGCACTAATATATTTTTGTAGTTTTCAGTTTTTTTACATTAAGTTTCCATAGACCGGTTTTAAAATTTATTTCAATTCTTGAATGTTAACGTGCTAGCTTTTAAATATTAAGGAGGCAAGTTTAAGAGTTGGTATCAAGCATTTTTTGAGAAAAATTTTTGAAAAAGCGTCTCGTTGAAATTTCGCCCCGGGCAACAACTCAGGCTCGACCCTCACCATGCCCTGCTACTGTTGCAGTAAGCTGGTTCGAATACAAGAAGTGTTGCATTTATGCTTAAATGTCTGTGACTGGTGCATGATTTTCACGTATTTTACGGAGGTTGTGTGTGTGTGCGTGTGTGTGTGCTTGTGTGTGCGTGTGTATGTGCTTGTGTGTGCGTGAGTGTTGCAAATACCTTTGAAGCAAATGCAGTAAAAGATAATTAATTTTTTTTAAACATTTTTTTGTTATTCTACGTTATTATTTGTAATTCGATGTTTGATAGCAAATCTTTAGTAAGCGTTCGACCTTAGCAGGGTTTATCAGTTTCAAATGTTTTAAATAACAACAAAGTCGGATTTTGAATGCGAGAACAATTCATTTTTCAGAAACATTCACATAATTTAAAATCTAATTTGTTAATTTAATGTACATGTTAAACGTCAATTTGGAACTGTTAATATTCAATAAAATTTATAAATTTTTTTATTCAAAATCAAATTGAATCAAATTAAAATTAGTCACATTTTGCATCTAATGTCGTCTCTTTAAAAAGTTTCATCCAATGAGCTGTTGTTCAGCAAATTGGAAAAATGGCTGGCCGTCTGCAAACAAGTCCAGGCGTGGGGTAACATATATCGCGCACTCTTGTACCCGATGTGACCCAGTAGCATTGCATTACTCCAGATTTAAGAACGGAGTAGACGGACACATAGGGGGCACAAATAGTCCTGCAACACGCGTTGAAGCACGGGTAGTTTAGCCCCCTGTAGTAATAAGTCGAATAAACGTAAAAAGGAGCCGCACGCTTCTGAATCGATGATGAGTTGGCCGGATTTTCTGCAAAGGTGAGGAATAACTTTTTATTAGAAATTTTAGAAATGTTTTAGGAAAGTTAAGACAAATTTATGGATTTAAATTATTTGAAAATTAACCGTTATTTATGAATTAATAGCCTTACATAACAGTGTTTTGGCAAACATTTTTTAATAAAAAAAAAATATAAAATTTTGAAGCTTAAATTTAAGTCTTAGACGTGCTGAAATCTTGGTAAGTGAACATTTGAAAAGCTGCTTATCTAAGGCTGCTGAACAACGAAATAAATGAGTGAATTAGGCAAACTTGGAACGGAGGTCAGAGTATCATCCTTAGCGCAAGTTGGGTACATCCAATAAGTTGATAACCCTGCAGTCGCAAAATATTAAATCACAATTATCATTCAATTTATTTTAAATATTAAATTTTATTGGTTTGAATAATTAAAATATTTTTTTTTGAAGAAAAAAACTTTTTTTACCTTTGCACATTTCTTTTGCCTTTTTGTTCATGAAAGAAATGTCCCCGATTGGCTCGCCAGAAATTTTAAAAACAATTGAAACGAAATCTGATGGTTCCTGTGTAATATAATTATTTTTCTGCAGTATTTTTCCAGGGTATTACAAACAAACACACGGTGTACGTTAATAGAATCAGCACATCGCACACAAAGCATGTGATGGCCCGGGAATTCTCTGCATTCAAACGCATCCACTGTAGCGACAGAACTGACATTTTAAGTCCTTCGCGGCTTCCAACGAAACGAAATGAAACAAACTCATTCACACAAAATAATAAGTGTCTATGAGATAAATTTTGACTATATTTTCACGAATAATCAATAAAATGAATTCATTTGGATGAAATTATCTTACTTGCATGACGGATGATTTAGGCACTGTAATCTTTGCTGGTTCCATGGCGTTTGATCTGTTGAGAGGACTTACGTAACAGTTCGTCCCCATCTTGTTAACTATCTTCGTTACTTTTATGTCCTTTGATAGAAAAAATTCATAATTGAGATGCAACGCTTCTGATCTTGCTTTTTATACACGTGATTCAATACGTAACACGCACTGCATGTGCTAGGCTGGGATTATTTGCTCTTGCACTCAGTCACTAGTACACAGTTCTAGATATCTTAGCCATTACTACACCGGGCCATAGATATCTAGATATCTTAACCATTACACAAAAAAAACTTTCTGACCGTGTTGAAGTCATTGACGACCCAGGCATCTTGATCGCTATCTTGGATATGGTACTTGACGACATTCTCAGTGAGGTCACCGCTCACTTCCTGGGTGCGTCCCTCCGGCCCTGTCAGCTTGTACTAATTGGCAGGATAATATTTTAAATAAGATGAATTTTTTTGCTGCACCAAAATTATCAATTTTTTTCATTATAATGAAGTAATTTAATCGAATGACTCCTCATAAAAAGTTTCCCTAACCTCAATCAACTTGTTCTGGACACCGATGTAGGCCAGTATGCCTGCCACAGCGCATATTATCAAGACGGCCAGGAGCACAATACTCACGATGATGCCAACCTTGAAGTACTTTCTCTCAGTCAGTTTCTGATTTTTAATTCATTATAATAAATAAATTATTACCATATTAATCTCGTAAATATATTTTAAATTTATGAAACTAATTTGAAAAAATCGATAAAGTTACCGGAGCCCTGGGTGGCTCAACGAACACAACTGCTGGTGTTTCTTTGCTGCCTAGTTCGAGTTCTGGCTTCATTTCTTCTTCTTTTACTTCTGAATCTTTCGAAACGAATTGAAAATTTTCAAAATCCTGTATAATTAATTAAAATTAAACAGGCTTGAACTTTGCACGAAGAGTTCCAGTATTTATACCCTTTTGCAACTGGAGACGAGATGCAGTTAAATTTTACGGGCCATTGTTAGTTGAGAGCGGACGTTTTTTCAACACTTCTCTTATTATTAATATACATTTTTCTTACACAAATTTTGTGTGTGTGTTTGTGAGTGTGTGTGTGTTTGTGTGTAGGATTTTACGCAATTTATATATATACATTATATATATATATATATATATATATATATACATTTGTGTGTGTATGTATGTTATTGCTATTGATCCTATAGTTTAACAATTGTCGATTTGGAAAAAACGCTTCAGATTTTTAAGCCAGAGACTATCGCGCTACAAAAAGCTGATGTTTGGCTGTTGTGTTTACAACAAGAGGTCTACAAATTTTTTATTAAGTTTTTACAGCAGTAAAAAATAACTATAATACATCATATTAATTTTAGTTATTAACTTTAATTGTATTGTTATTATTAATGTTCATTTCAATTCATGTAATATAATGTAGGTGGTGATTGAGTTGGTGATTGAGTTGATTGGTGATTACATTTGAACGACCACCGTTGAACTGACGAATGGCATTTTATAATCATGGCTCATTTCTTTTTATTTTCTATTCCTTATAATGCGACTCTGTCAGACATGTTCTTCGAGTTTCGGACAGGCAGTATTCGAACCAGTACATCGCGTAATAGCAGCGCGAGACATGCCACTCCTACCGACTGAGCTAACTCGGTGATCGTTTTCGTCATCCACATTCAGACTACACACATACAAACTTTTGCACACTGTGACATGCACATAACATTATATATATATACATATATCCCATTAGTAACATTAATTCTACGTATTTCCAAAGAGTTGTAAATCACAGAACACAATTGAAGTAACGTTTATGTGACATTTTTATTTTTCAAAATTACCATTTAAATAATATTGATAATAACAAGAACCATTTAAATAATAATAATACAAATTTTCACACACACGTAAGCACACGCACACGCAAAAAATAATTGATTAGCCATTTATTATAAAGTAAATTTTACAGAAGTTTTTGAAAATATTTGACCTATTAATAGTTGAAAAATAATAGTATGTGTGCATATGTGTCTGTGTTTTATGTGTGTCTGTGTGTATGTCTATATTAATTAAATTTTTAATGGCGAAAATAACTCAAGTATGTGAAATACGACTTCAAATCATCCGACTGATCACTGACCATCGTTCACTGGAAACTTACTACAAAAAAGCATTTTACGAGTTACTCAGAACTTTATACAAAAATATGCACATTCAGTTACCATTACACACACCACAAACACACAAATCACAATAACACAAATAAATTTAAACAAACACACACACACACACACACACAAAATTTTGAACAAAGAAACACACAAATAAATTTGGAACAGAACAATGGAGCTCTGTATGCCGATCTTAAAGTCGGATTTCACGAGCTAGCGTAATTTCACCACTGAAAACACACACACACACGCACACACATACACACATTTAGTTGTTTTTCATCAGTATTATCAATCTATAAATCAGTTAATAAGTTTTATTCACGAAATTTAAACAGTGAAAAAAAGACTCATGAAAAGTTTATATGAAGATTAAAATGTTAATGAAGAATAAAATAAAACTTTAAAAATAATGACAAATGAATAAAAGCGTATGCACATGTACGCACAGATCTTCCATGAATCAAAAGTGATAAAATTGTTTCAAAAAAGTTCAATCAGAGGTAGAAAATCCTTCGAAGACGGCAGACGAGCTTGTCTGATGACGCCAGCCAGCCAGCGATTCTTTGCCAGAGCTTCAATCATCTCTCGTTGGATGCCTTGTGAACAGGCGGAAATTTCCAGAAGCTCGGTCAGTTCCTCGTCACGTGAGTCACTGATGTCAGAAGCTTCCAGGATCAACTTTCTACGTCTGCAGACCTCTGATAGCAGATCCAAGATGGTCGACAACTTGCTGAACTTTCGGTAGATTTGTGGTTGGTAGGCGTGAAGATGGATCATCTCGAAAGTTCGGAGTGGGAGGTAGGTGCAGGATGGTGGAGGGTTGGGCAGTTGGTCTTGCAGGAGTTGGCAGACGAGAGAAGCTGGTGGTGCTAGCAAGGTCATGGTCACCTGGTTGTTCAATGTGAAGGTCATCTTGTTGAGACGATGTGCAGCTGGAGTGGCTGGTTCAACAGCGATTTCAACTTCATCATCAGCTGCAGATGAGGTTGCAGCAGATGTTTGTGTGTCGACGGCATCTATGAGTTGATTGCACTTGGATAGCAGCATTTCTTTGAATTGCTTCTCCATCACGGGGAACTCAGTTTCATAGTTTTGTTTGCCGGTGTCCTTCATTAGCATCCGGAAATTATCCTCTCGATCAACGCCATCTTCATCGTCCAACTGGACGGAAGGGAAGCTTGAGAGATGTTGTTTGGAGACGAGGATGTCCAAGCCCTGCACGCGGCAGGACAATTTTAAGTAGCCAACGTACATTCCTTCCTTCAACTCTCCTTCACTCATCGACAGTATGTCAGAACTTCTCGATGCTATGCATTTGAGCAGTGGCAATTTTGATGGTGATGACGACAACGATGAAGATGGTGATGATGATGATGACGATAGGTCATCGGTGGACATCCAGACCAGAGGTGACAAGGACACATGTGATGATGATGATGGTGATGGAGAGGATGAGGAAGACGAAGAGGAGGCATCTTGAATTTCATTGACGAACAAGAACACTGAAGAAGAGTTCTCTTTGAAAACGCTGCAATGCAGTTTTCCCAAGTCTTCATTCCTTGTGAGTTTTTGAAGGCAACGAACCGCCTTCAAAATGGCATACTTGATCGCAAATGTATCTTGATCCTGTCTGACGTTTGTATCCATTTTCTTTGAAACTCCGATTTCTTTTTTAAAGATGGTTTTCAGACTTTTCACTAACCGCCAATCACTGCTGGCCTTCATCAGCCAATAGAAATGATTTTCAATGTCAGCCACGTGATCGACATTGACCTTGACCGTAGGAAGGATGTTGTTTGAAGTGGCGAGTAACTTTCCAGAGCGGGACTGGAGACAGGAGACGTACAGGCCTGGAGTCTGGCAGCTGGAGACGAGATGCTTCGAGAGAAAGTGACGTTTCAAGTATCCGCAATGTTTCGTCGTTGCTGACTTAGCCAGACTGTTGCAGCTGCCAACAACTTCTACCATTGGTTTGTATGACTTTCCCAATTTGGTCAGACATTTGTCGGTCAACATTTGCAACATTCCGTCCAAGGATGAATCGAGTTCTGCAGCCTTGTCGTCTGCCTTGTTCCTCTGAGGAAGGCTGTCTTGGTTCTTGTGCACGGTCCTGTTTGGGTTAGTTTTAAAGTTATTATCAGTAGTAAAGTTATTGTTAATGTTACCATTTCCGTTCGTGTCACTGATGTTGCTGTCGGTAAACTTGATGTCATGTTCATCTTCTGCTTTATTTGCCTTGTTGTTCCTTGAAATATCGAGCCTGGATAAACTGGCCTTCAATAAAAGAAATGTGCCGTTGCATTTTTTTGAGAATTTCGATTCTTTGTACCTGCCTGGTTTGCTGGGTTTTGTTTTGTTGCTGCAACCGATGTTGAAGATGGAGAAAGTTGATTTGCTTTTTTTGTTGTGGAAGCTGTCTTTATTTTCGTTGCCGATGTTGTTTATGACTTGAATGCTGATGTTGTCCATGCTGTTGTGGTCAGTTGTATGCACTTCAATGTGCTCTCTTCCAGTTGCATTCTTTCCAGCACAATCTATGAACGTTTCATGGATGGTGTCTGCTAATGGATAATCTAATACGTTGTTGATGTTGTTGTTGATGTTGTTGTGATCATCTTTGTTATTGTTGCAATCAACATTGTTGTTGTTGTTGTTGGAACCATCGTTGTTGTCGTAGTTTCTAACGCCACTAACATCATCGACCACATCTTGGTTGAGCCAATCCTTACTTTCTCCAAAGCGGCTGCTGATCCTTTCCATCTGACGGTAGTGGTGTTGAGCGTTGGGAAGTCGCTGGTGGAAGTTGGTGCGCTGACAACGACAGCGGCGATGGAGGCACCGATAATGGGTGTAATCTTCATCCTCCCCATCATTCCTACCGGCACCGACCTGCTTTCTTCTGATCGATGACGCCCCTCTTGTGCTCCTCATGTAGATGTTGTCCACACTTCGGTACGGAGAGTCGACAGAACCGTTTCTTTGTCCGCGTTTGACCGATTTGACGGTAACCGGTCTAACGGTTTTTATTCTGCTGGCTCCATTGGCACTTGGATGTTGCATTGTTAGAATTGGTGGCTGCGAATCTGTCGCGCGATTTTCTAACTGGGTAGAAGCCATGATTGGTGCAACTGGAAATTTGTTGAGACACGTGGAATCTCGTGTGTTCAGTTGCTCAGCTGGTTGGTTGATCGAATGTTGTGTGTTTGAATGGTTGGATGATTGAGTGAATGAATAAAATTCACGAATGAATGAATGATTGAATAAATGAATGAATGAATGAATGTATGACAAGATGTCCGTTCGAAGTGGATGAATAGAGATTACGAAGGAATGGATGGCTGGAAGTTTGAGTGAACGAATGAAAGTTTTGATCAAATCTTCTTTTCAAGAAATGTTAACAGTTTTTCAAATAGTTAGTGATACGAATTGAAACTTTCGAAATCAGTTAAACGACTTTTTAAAAATCAACTTGAGACCACAAATATCTGACCGGGAAACTTGCTGAACGATACTGTCCAGAGGAATCAGTCACTTATATACCAACGGTGATGAATGTTAGAAAGGACAAATTTTGTTTTAAAATTCAATCCATCAGACAATCTTACTTCACTCAACTTCACTTCATTCACCAAACTTTACAAACGCCTGTCTACTTGAAGTTTCGTCATCAAAGAAACCAATTAGCTAAAACAAAACCACCGCAATATTATAACAAAGTGCTTTTATTGGATTGGTTGGCGCGTGTAGGTAGGTGTCAATTGGAATGACTGGAATTCTAACTTTGCTTTGGAAGGCTTGCTAATTGGATTGAAAGTATTCCTTGCTTTTATTAAATGGAAGAAAGTTAATGAAGTTTAATAAATTATAGTTTTTTTGTTGAAAAGAATTTAAAGTAATCTCTAATTAATTAGCAAATCACCGCTACTTTCTGATTTCTGGAGTAACCTAAAATACTTCGGAGGTGTTACATGTGAGAATTGAAGTATTCCTTCGTACGAATCATCAAAGGAATTTGGAAGGTTTTGTTGAAAGGAAGTATTCTAATTTTCACTGTGCTACAATAAATGTTTTTTATGTTTTGTTAGGAAATTAAATAGCCATGAATTTATGCTATTTTTTGTTGCTATTTTTTTTATAAAATTTTGTTTTTTATGATAGAACATTCTAGAAACTATTTGATGTGAATTAAATTTGCTTGGTTTTACGGGATATTTTTTCAGTTTTTTACGTTTTCAGTTTATGTCTGCTTCGAAAATGAATCTATTTTGTCGCCTATAATATCGCGAAAAGTTTCAAAAAGTCGTTTGACTCAAAAGGTTTAATCTGTGATACTTTTGAAATAAATTTATTAATAACATTTTAAACGTTAACAAAAATGTCTAAGCGATCAGTGAATGTGAATCATTTTAAAAATATATCCAGGATACTAACTAATGATTATGAAAAAAATTAACAACGTCAGAATACATGTCGTCTATTTAAAAATCCAGTAAAAATTAGTTTTCACTAAACTACGTGTGTCATTATTGAAGTAATTTTTTCTGTTCGGCTTGGTCTAACGCAGCGAACTCTTGAAAAATTTAACAAGGATTGCAGTTCAGCCCAGGTGTAGCTTCACAATAAAGTTCCGTCAGATTTGTTGGGACCCAGTTGCAGTTGATTCTACCGTTGATTATTTCCCAATGGTATTGAATCATTTCGGCGCAGACGGTTTGACAGCATCCATTGATACACGGGTAGTAATGCACCCCGTCCCGAGTGTGATTAGTCAGGACGTAGTATGGAGCCTCGCGCTTTTGAATTTTCGATGGTTCATTCAGTTGATCTAAATTGATAATTTGAAATTTATTTTCAAATATGAAAAAGGTCCGGTAATTAAATCTTAATAAAAGTTTAATTAAATTAAATTAATGTTCATTACTTTCGTTTGGAGTCGGATGGTCATTTCCACATGTAGGATACATCCAATATGTTGAAACTCCTGGGATAATTTCAAAATGATTCTTTTTAGTTTTATATGTGAATAAAAAATAAATTTGTTGAAACAGTTCAAAAAATTGTTTTGTACCTTTACAGGCACTTCTTGCTTTTTTGTTCAGGAAGGAGATGTCTTCGATGGACTAACCAGATATTTGGTAGATGGTGGAGGAGTGATCGCCTGGTGCCTGTGATGTATTACATTTACATGTAAATTTCTAAGCTAAAAACTGAATTTAAAAAATAAATAAGTGGAGTTGGACTTCATCAAATTGATTGAATCCATAATTTTCCACCTCCATCCACTCGTTGTTGGAGGCAGGCTTGGAGACTTTAGATGGCTCCATCGCAGTTGAGACGTTCAGTGGCGCCAAGTAGCAGTTAGTCTCACCTCTTTTCGTCGTTATCTTCGTCACTCTGATGTACTAGACGGAAATGAAAATGTATTTATTGTTATTTAAAACCTTAACGCACTAAGCGGTAGTATGGGGCAAGGTCGCAGTGGTCGCGTTCGAATGCAAACAGATTTCCGATATGATCACCTGCGATGTGTGTGAAACCTCGGTTGACGACACCTCTGAATATTAATCGGAAAAAATGCTGATGAAAACTAGAAAAAAAGAAGAAATACATTTATTTTAGTTTATGGAATGTTTTTTGCGCCAAGTTTAACCTTGAAATATTTCAAATAATTTACAAAAATTTGATTCAAATATGTTCATTTCTTGTTCAAAAATAAAATTTCATCACCGTTACGGCTGAAAATAAGAGGTTAAGCGCCACAAAATGTAATTAACCGTGTTGAAATCGTCGATGACCCAAGCTTCCTGGTCGGTATCTTGCACGTGGTACCTGACAGTGTTCTCAGTCAGGTCCCCACTCACTTCCTGACTCCGTCCATCCAACATTTTCAGTTTGTACTGTGGGTTGGAAGTTTTTGAGATATTTTATGTCTCATTAAACTAGAAGCATAACTTATTTGGCTACCAAAATTATAAACAGCTTATTGAATCATTGAAAATGGAGGATATATTTAACACTAATCTAAAACTGTTATTATTACTAATAACGTCAAATTATCTTACTTCGATTATTTGGTTCTGGGCCTTCATGTAGACGAAGATGCTCACAACTGCACAGATGACCAAGACAGCCAGTGAAGCCATGGTGGTTGTGACGCCGATTTTGAAGCATTTTCTTTCGGTTGGTTTCTAAGAAATTCAATTTCTTCGACTTCAGTAACTTTCATTGTAATTAAAGAAACTTCAATAAAAATCTTATTACTTCATTATTATCAATAATACTAAACATCTCAAAACATTAAAACTTGTTTCCTAAATTGTTCTCTTTAAAAAAAAAGAACTTGCCAAAACCGCAGAATGTTCCACATCGATGGCAGCTATTGAAACATCCTTCTTTGCTTCAAGCTCTGGTTTCATTTTGAAAATTTAACAGTAAAAATTTAGTTTATCAAATTTTAGTTCGAGCAACAAGTTGAAATTTAATATAGGTAGTTTGACCATTTTATACTAAATCTGAAAAATGTAATGGAAAAATTGCCCAAGCAAAATTTACGCTCATGTTTGCAAAGGTATAGTTATGCTTATAATAGAAGTCATTCTTGTTAATCCGATCTGTAAATAAATTTAAAATAGGAAAATTTTTTTAACCTGGTATATTGGCATTGGGTTTATACGTAGTTTCTTGAAATTTACGCTAATTTACTATAAACAAACAGTGTCGGATCTAAAAAAAATACGTCGACTGGGGTTTCAAATTTGAAAAGAATGTTGAAAGTTTGCTACCCTCTAGACCTGCTACTGCAAGCAAATGTAAGAAGTGTTTGTTGGTCTTTAATTAATAATTTTGTCATAAAAATGTGGAACAATTTAAATTTGCACGCTTAAATTTTTAATCGGGAAAGTCTAAATTACTTCTATTGAAATATATTTAACTAGAAAGTTAGATTTATTAAATTTCATTTAAAATTTGAAAGTTAAAAGTTGTCGTCTGTTGCTAAATGCTATAATATGAGTGAGCAATCGATGAAGACTGCACTGATATCATTAGAAAGATTTATATCAATCATTTCAGCGATACAATTGTTCTTCTACTCAATTAATGTTTGGTTTAAAATTTGATTTGGAAATTTAATAAATTATTAAAAAAGTGATTTTAATTGCGTTTAAAATCGTTAGAAAATATAAACACAGAGTTAAATCCGTTGTTTGCTCGCTACGGAATCATCCATCTTCTGTTTAACTTTCTTTTTATATTATAGATATTTTGGTTTTTTGTTTAATTTGAAAACTTAGTTTGAATAGGTGATTTTACGAACTAAAATTCTAAAAATTAAGCTAAAATTTTTATATTTAATTGCGCATAAATCCGAATTATCATTTTTCATATTTTATTTTAACTTTTAAAAGATTTATTAAGCATGCAATTTTATTACTTCAAGCTTTTTACTTTTTTACTTTAATTTTTTAAGTCAATATATAAGTTTTAACAAAAAAAAATTAACGCTGAGTCGTTTTTCTGTATTAGGTTTTACGTTAAATAACTGTTGATTTTGATTCATTGCACGAAACACACACACACACACACACACACACATACACAAACAAACACACACATTTTTCATCATGGTCTGGCGGCTGAATAGACAACTCACACAGGATTGTATCATAAAAACCACGCATCACTTGAGGCACATGAAAGAAGGGAATCATCCTGCTTTCGAACCCTGTAACTGCATGATTAGACCAGGTGCCTTTAACCATTAGGCCATCAGGCTAAAAATGATAAATTTTATATTTTTTTTATCTTTTACAAAATTGTAGGGAAACAGAGATAGAAAGAGAGAGAGAGAGAGAGAGAGAGAGAGAGAGAGAGAGAGAGAGACTGAGATGAGAGATAGAAAGAAACTGAGATGAGAGATAGAAAGAAAACAAGATATTTTAACGAGACACAGTTAGAAGAATATTGTGTTTACACATGTGTGCCGTGTAAATCCAACATTTTCTTATCGACCAACAAACATAACGGATAATGTCAACGAAACATTGTGTTATCCTAAGCGCGTTTTCTAAAAAAGTATAGTTTGTTTTAAACAATTTTCAGAATTTGTTTTAAATTTTGAAATTTTTGAGAAAAAATTATTTTCTGATGTTTAGTTTATGATTGTATATAATGGTCCTATTCTCTCTAGCCATTCGTGCCGTTAAACCTACCTCCGCTCTTTCCTAAAAAATAAAAAGGATAGGCCTTTTTAGGAAAAATGTTTGGACCTTATTTCTAAATAGTCTTTTAATAAATTTCAACCTCTCATCATGTAATTTGGAAAAATTTCGCTCTGGAAATCTGGAAAGTTTCGTGCACGTGCGTGGTTGTGACGGCGGTGACGTATGCTACTCAGGCGAGAGCGACAACTTGAACAGATTTGTTCTGTCCAGTTTGGGACCTTGTAAGGCCCTGTTGTTGGGCTCCTGGCTTTGCTCCGAGAATTCTAAATGTGAGGGTTTTGAAGTTCAATCTGATAATGGGGATTGCAGGCTTTTCAGGAATGTAAATGGAGATGTTTCGGCGAATCCCAAATGTTCGCTATATCTCAATAAAAGTAAGTTTCAACATTTTTACACTAAATGAAATTCTTGGTGAGCGCCGATTTTTTAAATATCTTTCGTCAACGGATTTTTTTTATTTCATGGGATTAAATTCATTTTTGTAATTTCTGTGGGTAAAATATTTAGTGAAACCTGCGATGAGTTGTTGTACAACATTTTATTTTGTGATTTGGAACAAAAACACTTTTTATTCAGATACTGAAAGAGAATTATCCATCTCTACGATCCCTCAAGCTCGAATAAGTGTATATGTTAACGGGAGTGGACCAACCATACGTTCTAAAAATATAATAATTAAAAATATAAAAGTAACGATAGATGCTCAGTTTTTGGCAATCAAAGTGGGAAAGCTTGGTCAAAGTCTCGTTGGTGGTTCTGAAGAAAAATTCTGAAAAGATAGCGGATATCAACACGAATGCGTTAAAAGTATGTTGTAGTTACATTTTGAATAATTTTTTTTATTACAAACGTAAAAACAAATTGCAAAATTTAGAAATGTTCTCTGAATGCTTTTTTTAATAAAGGTCAATACTGTTTGAAACTGGCAACAAGAATTTAAGAGACAGGAAAACCGAAATAAATCATGATTATTGAGAATAATATCCAAATAATTTAAAATGGATTTGATGGCACTGTAAATCATGTGATGAAGAAATCCTGCAAATGATTGAAGGAAAAAAGATTTTTAGCACACTTCCTAGGTCTAGAAAAATCAACAACACACAAACATCATATATAAATACGTGCTAAACGTGCAGGAATGTAATAAGCGGGAATCTTTAGGTCGTATTCGAACCCGGTAACTGCGAAACAAACACCAGTTGTAGTTGAAACTAGGTAAAAAAGACATTTTGTAAACACCTCAATGCTTTATAAAAAAAATCGTGCTGTTATTTACACTTTAAAATGAATGATTTTTACATTGGAATATTCCCATATTTTTATTCACTTTTATTTCCGAATAATATTAACTATACAGTTTGCGGCTTCATTAGCCGCTATGCAATACGAGTGGATCCAACTTGGAAATGCACCGATACATACTACGACGGCTGGTTCCAGACTAATTTCGACCATTCCAGCTGGTCGCATGCAAGATGGTCTGACGATGACAAAAAATGCATCACCTGTCAACAGTGCTCTAAGGATTCAAAGTTCTTTTATAGGATAAATTTAGGTAAGACGTGTTTGGTTCTATATTTAATTAAGATTTAATAATATTTTTCAAAAATTTTGAAAAGATTTGAAGAGAATACAGTGCAGAAATCAAGATGATATTATCTTCTACTAAAAACTGACTAGTGACACTATTTTCGCAATTTAAAACTTCAATTTTTTAAAACGAAAAACAAAAATTTTTTGATTTGAAATAATGATAAATATAGCATTATTTGGGCGATTTAATGGGCTGGCCATTGTATTAATATTTGTAGTAGAATAGACATTGTATGTTAATGAAATTACTGTTTTGGAGTTTAAATAGAAAAACTTTTTGAAACTTTCGAAAACTTTGCTGAATAAAACTAAACATCAAAGTATGAAACGAAGTGTATCTTCCTAAGGAGTAACAATTTTTCCATCGACAGAGTCATTTAAAACTAGTTGGGTGGATGTTACATGCAATAAAAAAAAACTACACGAACTTCACGCGCCTGTGCTAAAGCTTGCTTCTCAAACAAAAGACACGAATAGTGTTACTTCGTCATTGCTCAGTACTCTAGGAAAAACTTTGTTGAGTTTCACAATTTTTACGACAACTTCAAGAAAGTTGTGATTATTTTTATTAAAAATATTTAGTAATCTGTAAAGGGTAAGCACTATCTTCGAGCAGTGTTTGCATGTTTGCACCACACTCCTGGTTTGTTTGCATCGGAAAATATTTGTCCTGACAACGTATGTGTGCGCTTGTTGTGCTTCTTATTTAGTGTGTGTGTGTGTGTGTGTGTGTGTGTGTGTGTGCGTGTGTGTATGTGTGAAGTGTGAAGTTGTTTTAGCAAACTTGTTTAAAAACAAAATGTCAACACCACGAAGTCCTTGTTCAAATGTTTTTTTTAAATAAATTTTAGTTTATAGCGTGAAAGAGTTTTAAAATAATGAGACTTCATTCAGAATGTAACAAGAGTTTGCGTTCGCCACTCATGGAAACATTTAAAATTTCGTTAAGAGTATTTGTTTAAATCCTGAACCATGGTGCTAGTTGTCGCTTTCCAGCTTTGCGCCATGATCATCCAAAATGTGATCCCACTGGATGCCATATTGTCAGTACGAAATCTGAGTGACTACAGAAGAGTTTACGACTGCAATGTTAAGGATGTTTGCTATGGAGGAAGCAACCCCACTGGAACGTACAGCCTCTCGAGTTATGGAACATGTAAGGCTTTGATGTTGTGCTCCTGGTACTGTTCTCGCAAAGTCGGATGTGTTGGATTCGATATTCGATCCGATAATTGGGAGTGTCGGTTATTTAAGCTGCTTAGCAGAGTGCTCGAACCGGATGAGAAATGTGTGTTGTATGTGAATAAAAGTAAGTCGATATGGAATTTTATGTGGGTAAATATATCAAACCTTTTTTTGCTGAAACTTTATTGCTGTCTGTTGTACAACCATTGTTAAATTTTAATTAAAAGAATGTTTAAATTCAAAATTTAACCTCTAATGAATGATACTTGTACTAAAATTTAAAATATTTAACAAACACAGTAAAAATATCGTTGAACGAAACAAAAAATAACCTGTTAATTAACTTCTTGCGAAAAGATTTTGAAAGAGATTTTGCAGTACAACTCTCACACGAAAGCCACACATCAAGTATCTACGTAGATGGTATCCTGAGCCAGCCGTACAACTTCTCAGATGATACATTGATATATGTGAAGATATCCGTGCGTACTTTGGCTGTCGTAGTCTACAGGAGCGCCTACAATCATACCATCAGGGGTTAGGCGATTTAAAATGCCTTGAATTCGTTTCATGAGATTATCATAGTGTTGGGTGATTTTTGCTAGATTTTTATATATAGAATTTAGGTTTTAAACAGCATGTTAGAAATACAATTAAAAAAATATGAATTTAACATTTTTTTTAATTATTAAAGTGTTATGGGGGTTTAGAAATAAACTTTTGTAAATAATATAATAGCAAAATGAAATTTATTGTTAAATATGGTATACATCACACTAGCAGATATATAAACAACACATGTACTAATTAAAATTTCTTTTGGAACGAAGTTTTCATAACAAATCCATAATAAAAATTATTAATTTCTTGAAAAGACATTCAACAACACGTAACTGTATTTATTAATTAAAATTTATAATTAAGTAATTAATATTTATTATTACCACACAAATAACTTTAAAATACTTTGGTGTAAAAAACCTTTTTATAAACTGAAATTTCTCAACGTTACTCATAAAAGTTGATGGCAAAGAAAACAACGTCCTACCTCGGGGAACCGGGTCTCTGGACGCTAAACGAAGGTTGATTGATTGATTGACTCATAAACATTCCCAAACGATCCCAACAGTTTGCAGTGGGAATGGCTTATTCCCGATCCTGACCGACAGATCCTGGAAGTGCTGTGAAACATATCAGGCTGGATGGTTCCAAACTGGATTCGATGATTCGGCGTGGTCATTTGCTGAATGGACAAAATTTCAAAATAAAACAAACTGCATTAAAGCGGTTAATAACATCAATTCGTCGGCTCTTTTTTGCCGAAAGAGTATCGGTCAGGTTTTTTATTTTATTTAATTAAAAATATTTTTATTTTAAATTTTGTTTAATTAAAGATATTTTGCCTACATATTTAAATTGATATATACTATTTTTTAGCACTATTTTTAGTTATTTAATTAAATAATGAAATTTATTTTTATTGTACCAGATCCTAAGAAAATATTTTGCTAGTAACGAGATTACATCTTGAAATGCCACTTGTACTAAATTTTTATTTTCAAAATTTAAATTTTTCATTTTGTATTAATTTGTTATTGTTATATATTTTAAACTTATCGAATACAAGTTGGAACATGTACAGTTAACACAAGCGTTGAAAATACTAATTTATAAATTTGTTTTGAACTGAATGTGTTTAATTCGGTTTGGTTATTTAGAACAGGGGTGGGCAAACTAAGGCCCGCGAAGGTATTTTATGCGGCCCGCGATGACTTGTGCTCCAAAAAAAAGTCGTCAACCAGACATTATGACCAAAAAAAGATGCCACAAATCTTAAAATAATTCTCCCCGGGTCGAAAAAATTTGCTATTTAAGTACCTATGCGGCCCTTCAAAGGTAAAATAGTTCTCAATGCGGCCCTCACAGCAAAAAGTTTGCCCAATGAATATTTTAGTGATTATTTTATCATTTTTTGTTGGAAATAGATTAGGGTTTTTTAGTATCACAGAATGGTCAAGATTTCTGGGTATCACGGATCGGTCAGAGTATCTCTGTATTGTTGGGTTAGAGAACACCAAACCAGGAAAAGCAGTGAGCAGGAGTGTAAAGAAGAAAAGAATAGTATTCGTTTGGATAGGCTGGACAAGTGTTTAGTCCCCACCGTGGTATCACCAGCAGACGGATCAGAATCGTATCGCAGTTTCTTCTTGTATAGCTTGCCTAAATTACTTTGTTAGCTCGTGGTGTTATTATTTATTATAGGGGATTATTAGTTTTGTTTGTTAGGAATTTCAATCCGACAACACTCCCCCACCGGATCGTCGCGCGTGTGTTGGCGACGTGATGGATGAGTAGAATTGCCGGGATCAACACTGTGTTGTAGAAGAAAGCTTCGCATTGGATGTGGAACTCTCGTTGCTTGCTTCTTTCATCACGTCGGTGTTACCAATTTGTTGCGAGATTTCTTTTGATGCAAGAAACAACATGTAAAATATTTACAATATATACCTTGAAAACTAAGGTAACTTTTCTTTTTGCTACGTTTTACGATCGAACTTTTCATTGTCAATTTGCATAGCCCAACAAGTTTCGGTATATTTTAGCATTACTTCAACCTACTTAAATATATTATTTATAATACCGTTATTTAACATTATATTTATTCAAATTTAATAAGTTTTAATTTATTTTATAATTCAAATCAAAAATAATTCAAACCAATAAAATAACGACATATTCGTGTCATTTAAAATTAAATAATCATTTTTTTTATAAATAGAACAATGGCACGAGCGCAGTCGATATAAGCATCTTCATATGTTCTTGAAAAATTGTAGTCACAACGCAGCAGGCAGCAGTTGTCGAATCTGAAAATCAATTCAACACCCACCCACTGGTCCAGGTGAGCCTTGGGGCCCTGGAGCTCCAGGCTGACCTTTTAGTCCTGGATGTCCTGCAATACCACGAAAACTCGGCATACCTGGATTTCCTGGCGCTCCGCTTATTCCGGGAAATCCAAGTATGCCGGGAATACCCCTGTCTCCTCTAGCGCTGGGCGGTCCAACGGGTCCAGGGGGTCCAGGAGGTCCTGGTGGGCATTGGAAGCATGATGGGACTGGTACGTCATAATCTTTTTCTGCAATTATGAAGTGGTTGAGTGTGATGGTGAAGATGAGGAAGTGATGGCAATTCATTCTCACGTTTCTTTCTTGGTTTTAATCATTGCTTTGTGGTGAAAATAAAGTAAGTTAAGTTAATTGGATGGTTGATTAAATAATTAAGTATTTATCATATTTAGAATTATGATTTATTGTGAATAAAATGTTAAAAACAAATTTTTTGTTAAATTTATAATAATTACCCTGATCGATAATTTATTGTAATTTAATGTAAAGAACTAACTGAAAAACTTTGATTTGAAAGCGAGCCATGCGATATAACGATTGAACCTGCCGGCTTATTTATACAGGAGCATCTGCAGTGGTTCATGCCATTGTGGGTGGGTAACTTTAAGTTGTAGATAAGATTACGTAAAAATCTGATAAGTTGAATTCGTCGCAAGATAGACGTCAATTATTTTTATATATGCGTAAGTTCTGATTATTTCGATTCATTACTTAAACAAATGATTAAAAATTTCATCATTATTTTATTTATTTATTAAACAAAAAATTATTTTTTTTAAATTTTCTATTATCATTTAAAAACTATTATTAGACGATTCTCTATTTTTTTTATAATAATTAATGACTTAATCGTTTGATAAGAAATATTTATTTAATTTTTTAAATTTTTTAGTATATATTCGATAAGAGAATGTTTACGTGAATTTGGCTAGATAGAGTGGTAGTAATTTTTGTAGTACCAGGAGTAAAATTTGGAGTAGTAGAGTAGTAGTAGTAGTAGTAGTAGTAGTAGTAATAAAAGTAGTAGTTGTTGTAGTGGTGGTAGAAGTAGTAGTAGTAGTGATAGTAGTAATACCTATTCCAGAGTTATCAGCAACACACATGAACAGTGCAGGCAAATTTGTGAGAATCAACGCAACACACACGTACACAAACACACGTACACAAACACACACACGAACACATAAACAAACACACAATCATACACACACGTACACACATTGCATGTGACTGGAGTAGGTCTTTCGCAATAGTTCAGTCACTGCAGCTGTAGTGCCAGTCATCTTAACCATCACACCATTGTACGTATACTATACATCCAGTTTTTAGTATGAAACTTAGAATTTGGGAATGATATTAGGGTTATTTAATTTGTTATATAAAGTTATATATGGATATTGAAGGGTCCCGTTATTGAAACCAACCTATTAGCGTTGACAATAAGTGCATTGGACATACATTATTGATTTAGAATTACAGCGAAACTTTTTCGCGATAATAATTTTTTTTAAATGATTTAACGAAGTTTTGTTTCCATTTTTTTTACTTTTGTAACCATTGTCAGGATTGGCGGATCTGTAGTGAGAATCTCCACACCAGATCATAAAAAAAAGAAATTATAGGAGATCCTAGTAAAGCATAGTAAGAATAAGCAAAAAAGTCATCTTTTTTATAATTTATATATCATCTAGCCAACCGCTAAATTATGTATCGGCCATTGATTGTCAGACATTGTTATTATTTATTCTTGAGGGTATCTTTCAAATGCTGATCCGAAAGGATGTCATTAAAAGGCGGTTCAGCGTAAACCAAAGGAAAGATATGAAACCGTCATTGTTTCACAGATGATCTATACTTAGATCAAAAACATGGATAATTAGAAAGACAAATGAAAACAGACTTTTAGCAGTCGAAATTAATAACTGTCTGAGACAGATCGTGGGTGTAAGTAGATACTAAAAATAAGAAACGACAACATCAGAGAAAAACTTGGTGAAGAGAGCAACATAATAGAATGAACTCGGAAAAAGAAGATTATCTTGGTTTGGACATGTAGACAGGATGAATTTAGAGAAATTACCATATAGGGCCTTATTCAACAATGTGGAGGGTAAGAAAAGAAGAGGTCATCCAAAAAAAACATAGACTGAACATCAGAGAAGACTTCAAAATGAAAAACACAAATATCGCTGAAACCGGAAAAAGAGCAAAAGATAGAAGATACCGATAACTTATTTTTCTAAAAAGTAAAATGAAATGTTTCATTGAATAATTTGACTTAATTCTATAAATACAAACACACAAATTATCAAAGAAGTGATCGTATTGCTGTAGTAACTCAAATATATTGAGTTAATATTATTATAAACGCTCCTCTGATTTTATTCATATATTTTTACATTTATATCAATGAGATATTTATACATTTTTCATACGAAAATACTTAAAATAATGATACCATAAAACCTCATTTGTATACCAAATTATCGCTATCCAATAATGTTGGCTACTCTTAACTGTCCAGCCATTTAATCAAAGATGACGTTTTAGACGAAATACTATAGCTCAATTTTTATCATCTTAATTTTGTTAAGTTGCTAATCGGACTACACCAGGATTTCATTAGATCATTTGTTATTTGGCTGCTTATTTTCTGGTTAAAAAATTGGATACAGGTTTTATCACTAATTATAGATACATATCATTAAATATAGATATATATATATTAAATATAGATAATTATTTCAATAGATATATATCATTAAATATAGATATATATCATTAAATATAGATATCTAACATTAAGTATAGATATATTACATGTTAATGCATGAATCAATTACTGTCGGTTATTTGTATGTTTTCAGTTCTTTGGTGCTGTTTTATCGCTTTTTGTCAGATGTTCGTTTCTTGAAACAGCGGCTTTAAACTTTCTAAAAAATGGCACTTCTGAATTTATTTTCCAAACCTCTGCATCCCGTTCCGGAGTTGGGTGATGGGGACAGCGACGAGAAAAAGTTTTTGCCATTATTTTTTTTTATTTTTATGTTATTTGTACAATATTAAATTAATTAATTAATTATTTAATATTTTAAAATTAATATTAAATTATTAATTAATATTATTTATATTATATTCATTTTCAACTTTATTTTTTTATGGGTTTCAATGGTTTTTTGACTGTGTTGTTTATTGAATTGGTTATTTGTGAAATGAACAATAGATAAATGAATAAAGTAGAGATTTGTTTTGTAATTTGTAATGTTTGGTTAGGAGTTTTAAGTAAGAGTTAAAAAGAGTACTAAAGAGTAAAGACTAACTAAATTTAAAAGAATTAATTTTAGTTAAGGTCAGTTTTAGTTAGGTAGCTTCTTTTGACTTAAATTTAAATTAATTAAATATAATAGAACTTACGAGGTTCAAGAGTGAATTTTTAAATAATTTTCAAGTAAATAATATTAT
This sequence comes from Helobdella robusta, assembly GCF_000326865.2. Classification (NCBI taxonomy): domain Eukaryota; kingdom Metazoa; phylum Annelida; class Clitellata; order Rhynchobdellida; family Glossiphoniidae; genus Helobdella; species Helobdella robusta. The sequence continues at coordinate 703,912 of NW_008704623.1, read as the reverse complement.
TTCGTATATATTATATTTCATTTGTTCTATTGAGTTTTAGTTAAAATTTACAGTGCATAAATTAAATTTAAATCTTTTTGTGCTGAAAGTAATGATAAATTAATTAATTTTTTTATACATTTTACCATACCAGCTGTTCTGCAGTAATAACCAATGCAGTAAATGTTGAGCCAGCCTCATCATCATCATCATTGTCGTCGACGTCTGAGCTATCCCCAACAAAAGATTGTATTTTTGGAAAGCCAAATGAAGCATCATCTTCATCATCTAAGGCTGAGCGATGCATTGTCAGTTTTGTTATTATTTGATTGTTCGTTTAATTTAACTATGATTTAAATGCAATCCATTAGATGTAATATTTTATGTGCAGTTAATTAAAGTGTCTCATATTACTCATTATTCAAATTTATTTAAATTATTCGAATTTATTCTTCAACAGAAGATTCGTAAGAAGCCGAAAAAGTACATCGATTTGGACGATGCCGGATCAGATTCATATGCGAGCGTCGGTATGACTGCCATAAAAATTGACAACAGAAGAGTCAGTTATCAGGACAAGTGCCCAGATATTAATGTTGAAAATGCCAATATTAAATCCAATGGCAATGAGAATACTTCTACTACTACTGCTGCTACTACTGCTGCTACTACTACTACAAATACTGCCACTACTACATATAATAATAATAATAGTAGTAGTGGTGATGATGGTAACATTAGTAAAACAACAATGTATAATGGTCTCAGGGGCATGTTTGCCAAAAACAATGATGATGATGGTGATGGTAAAGTTGTGATTCATAGAAATAATAGTTATAATAATAATAATAATAATTACTATAATAATAATGATAATTACTATAGTAATAATAAGAATGATGATGATGGTGTTGGTGAAAATAGAGGTTATGATTATTGTCTACAGTCATCGTCATTGCTATCATCATCAAAACCACCAGCAGCAGCAGCAGCAACCTCACTATCATCATCATCATTTACTGTCTCATCGTCGTCGTCATCTTCATCGTCGAATGGAAGGTCACTCGTTTCTTACGACGACGTCAACTTGTTCGATACCGATGACCCTTCCAAAAAACAACAACGCCATAACAACAACAGCAATAATAATAATGATAATAATAATGATAATGATAATGATAATGATAACAATAATGATAATAATAATAATAATGATAATAATAATAATAATAATAACATAAAAGGTGATCGCAAGCCTTTTTCGAATTTCAGGAAATGCAACAACGCAAACAGCAATAGAAAATTCGGGCAACGCAGAGGAAATAACAACAAAAATAACAATAATAAGAGTTATAAGAGTTATAATAGGGTTAACTACAGCTACAAAGGCCAGAATGAAAAATTTATTGATCACAACAACAACAACAATAATAATAATAATAATCATAATAATAATAGAAATAATAATAATAATAAGAGATGCAAAAGTATGAAGGACGCAGATGTTGACTCTAGTGGGAAGAAGATGAAATTGAATTTGAATGCTGTAAGGAATAATAATAATAGTAATAATTATAATACTAATATTAATATTTATCTGGATCCCCTTGTATCTGCAACTGAGAAGAAGGTATATGACGGCTTTGTTGTTGATGTTGCTGTTGATGTTGTTGTTGTCATATGTTTTATTATTGTTATTATTATTATTCACTCCTCAGAGGATTGTACTGTGATTAAATGCTTTTGTTGAACAAATAACTTTTTAACTCTCTTCTGAAATCTTTTCCCCGGTACAATCCATTTGTCACTTGTTGTTTGTATTGTCGATGGTGAACTGATGATATGTACTTGATGCTCTTTTCTGTTGTTGTCAGTAGGTGTTTGGTGATTAGATTAGATGATTCGTTACTACACAAACACCTACACACAAACAAACACACACACAAATACACACAAACGCACACACACATACACACACAAACATACATACACACACGCGCGCGCGCGCTATTTGAAATTTTTTCACTTGATTTATAGACAAAAACATGTTAAATTTAAAAAATTTTTCACTAACCTAAACACAAAACGTCATCACGCACACAATCTAGCCACTGTTTGTTACAGCGGACAAGAGTAGCGGCGACAGCAGCCACACTGACAACCCTCTCAGCAGCAGCACTAGCAGAGTCAATGGCAAAAAGAGCAGCAGATGTAGGAACTTCATCAGGTCACTGACGAAATCTCAACTGAGGAGGCTCGATAAGTGCCAGAAGTACCGCGAACGCATGCAGCAACTGAAGTCGAAGGAGCTGCAGCACCAGCAGGGTCCACAGAAGAAACAGCCCTGCAAGTTCTACATCAATGGCTTCTGCAAAAAGGTTTCCTTTCTTCTATTCCATACATTTTCTGAGTTTATGGACAAAATTAACTCAAATTAAATGAACAAAAACGACATCATAAAACCAACACCACCACCAACAACAACAACAACGTCATCAACAGGAAGCCGACTGCACCTACGACCACAACGTAGAACAACTAAAGAAGCAGAGTGTCTGCAAGTTCTATGTCATGGACCACTGTAACAGGATGTCCGAGTGTCCATACTATCATAATATCCTTTCCAGTTTTTTTTATTGATTTTTTTTCATATTTATATAAAATTTGTTTCGGTTTTAGATTTAAAAGTCACCTTTCTATATTGACCTTAATCCACCTTTCAAAATTTGACCTCGACCTGTATTCGATTCGACCTTGACCCTGACACGTGATTGGCCCTGCAAGTATTTCCATCTGAAAGGTCAGTGCAACAATGGCCAGATGTGCAAGTTTTCACATGCAGAACTCAACGAAGAGACCGAAGCTATCGTGAAGAAGGTGGTGATGATGGGGAAGATGATGATGATGGGGAAGATGATGATGATGGTGAGGAGGAGGAGGAGGATGGCGAAGATGATGATGTTTGTGGTGAATGTATGTGATGATAGATGGGCAGATGAAATTTGATTGTTATGCACCGATGCATTCATTTCTTTTTTATTCCTTCAGTTGAAGCTGGAAGAGGAGGAAGCTGCGAAAAATCACCAGCAGCAGCAACAGCAGTTACCACAACAACAACAGCAGCATCTGCCACAGCCACAACACCATGCACTGCAACATCATGCACAACACTTTCAACAGCAGCAGCAGCATCTAGACCCGCAGAACCTGCAGTACCTGCATCCACTGCATCTGCAGCATCTCATGCTCAACTACCCACCGCACATCCAACAACAACTACATTTTTTTTTCCAGCTACAGCAACAACTGCCCTTTCTCCAGCTCCAGCAACGACATCAACTGCATCAACTACAGCATCAACTACAGCATTGCTTGAATGAGATGCTCCAGAGATTCCACATCAACCCGAAGGTTGCTTACACTCTGAAATCTATCCACATTGATGAAATGAAGAAATGCGATTACAAAAAATTAGATGGATTCAACATCATCGACAACAGCAGCAGCAGTAGAAGTAGCCACAACAACGATGCCACCAGAAATAATAAGGTTCAGAGCTTTAACTGTGAGGCTGACGACGAAGACGACGACGACGATGATAATTTTATCATCGATGAAGAAGATTTCAATGAAGATGATGGTAGATGTAAGAATAAAAGAAGCAAAACCAACCACAACAGTAAAAATAGCATCGAGACAGCAGTAGCACCAGCCACAAAACCACAAGATCCAAGATTACTGTACGTGGACAGTGGCTGTGACAGCCGCTACAATCTCTTCCAAGATAACATCATTATCTTCTACTGCAGTAGCAATTACATCAACGTAAACAACAACAGCAGTGACGACAACAACATTAACAGCCATCAATTCGATCAACCGCTTGAGTTTATAGCTATTAAGACCAAGGAATGCACTTGGGACGATGATTGTGGAGGTGTTGTGTATGAACATTCTCACATCAATAACATTTCTAACAACAACAACGACGACGACAATAATAGCAATAGAGACGATAACATTAAAGACATTAACAATGAACAGAATCCGGACAACGTCCCGTACATGGTTTACCACAAAGCCCATCCTTATCCAACTCCTTCACTCCAATTCATGTCAACGTCACATCCTTCGTCGTCGTCATCATTGCTAGCGACATTATCGCCGTCAACATCATCAGTATCATTAGCGTCATCTGCCTCACTACAGTTGTCGACAACTGTCGCCACGACGTCGACCACAAAATCGTCGCTTTCATCCCTCTTTCCGAAATTGTTGTCGCCTGAAAAATAATGTACCACCTAGATTACCGTCACAATCATCTTGCTATTATTCATTTCATCATCACATTTGATAGCAATATTTGAAAACATCGTCGTCGTCATCATAATTACTTCTTCATTTTTATCAACTAAAACATTGTATATAGTAGAATCAGCGTTAATAACACCAACAACGACATCAAGATATCATTCTTATATCTGGGAATAACGCAATAAACCGTCTGATAAATAATGAAATAATAATAATTTATTATAACAAATAGTTATAATTGTTATAATATTGTTAAATAATAGTAATTATTAATGATAATTATGTTTTTACAAGTTTGATCAGGACTTACGTATGTGCTAATAAAGTATAAAGAACTTCGTGTGTGATTGATGGCCCGTGTTTGTGGGATTCGCTTGATGACATTGTTCAGTGATATTTCTCACATTTCTTCCTCCGGTATTACATTTCTTATTCATTTGGTATATTTTTTGATTTTTTTTATTATCTGGAAATGATGTCTTAAATGCGTACATGTAAGATAAGAATTTTCGTTAGAAAATGAATTTTTCGATTTAATTCACTCAAAATGGTCTGTCTGTTTTAAAAGAGGTATCGTGAAATGAAGACATAAATTCACTGACAATATTACAATTATTAATATTATTTATCACCGATTATTTCTGAAAGCATTTGATCTTGTAAGAATGATGATTATTATTACATAGTTAAGTAGTCAAGGGACTCTAGTTAAAGTGGGCTGCAGGGTCTAAACCCGACCCTACAGCCCACTTCAAATTTTTAATTACAATTTTTGAAAAATTGTAAAAAATGCATTAAAAAATTTAACACTGAAATTCTCATAAAATACGAATTTGTTGCGTACGTTAAATCTCGTAAGGAAAATAATTACCGACGCGAAACAATTGACGAATGAGGTCTCTAGTCTGTGTGACATCGACTAATTTGAAGCAATTTAAAATTTTGTAGTTTAAGATGAGATGAATAATTAGTTTTAAAATTCAAAAAAATGTTGAGGTTTAATTGATGATGTACCTATTGGAGTTTTATTCACCTCAAGTTAAACAAATATGGTGAGTTGGACTTCAGAAATTGTTCAGGTAACGAATGGGCTCTTCGTAAAAATTTAACTGGAGCAAGTAACATAGCTAATATTTGTATTTTATTTATGTATGTATTTCTCTCTCTGTGTGTGTGTGTGTATGTATGTGTTTGTGTGTGTGTATGTATGTGTTTGTGTGTGTGTGTGTGTGTGTGTGTGTGTAATACGCTGATGCGTGTAATGTGCAATTTTCAACTACATTGGTGTTGGATGTTTCCTATCTATCCTACCTACAATTGAAATCATCCCTATCTAACTTACCTATCTACCTTACCTAACTTACTAACTGAATCTCGTCACGATTGAACACATGTTCTATCATAAAGACAAGGTTGTACGCACATTTGGGAAATTTTTTCCTGGCCATATTTCTACAAAGTGTGTGTGCTTGTGTGAGTGTGTGTGTTATTGTGTTGGCGTGTTGGAGATTTAGTTATGATTTAATTTTAGATAACTGCGTATTTGCAGAGCTGAGACATGTGATAGCACTTATGCATCATTCTGTCATTTCGTAAACATTCGTTTATACATACATACATACATACATACATACATACATAAGCTGGTAATTGTAAAATATAATATATACAATAGATAATGACTTAATATATAAGTATATATTTTGTATGACAAGTTCGCACTCGACTCTCTCACAGTTATATAAACAAACCTCGATAAAGCGACACCAGCTACAGATCTCTTTCTCACTGTAGTTTCCTCTTCTTGGCTGGAATAACCTTCAGCTGTTTCCATAGGAAGGGAGTCTAAACGTCCCCAAAATGGCCCAAAGATCCAACAGCCGTTCTGGACGGGTCTACCAAACTGCCCAAGTTTTCGAAGGATTTGGAAGTGCTACCGGCAAGGAAAAGATGCAAAATGGCGGTTTTAATGGCGCCAAAGGCGATTTCAGTGGCAGTTTTTCAGGTCCGAAGAAGTATGGGAAGGTTTCAGGAGCCGCGAGTCTATCGGCGAAGAAAACTGCTGCTAAGAAGAGTATTATAACTTACAAAGGTTTTTACAAATTTCAATTTTATCATTTAATTTGAACAATTTTTATATAAAAGAAATTATTCTTTTTTTATATCTGCTAGGTATTGCGATAATGTTTGTATGTATATTTTTGTTAAAAATCTTTCACGTGGAATTTTTTTTTTCAAAATTTGAATTTAGATAGAAAATTTGATAAGTTAAATGTAGAATATAGAAACCAAACAACAGCTGACTATTATTTGTTTTTTTAATTTTATTTGGAATAAATGCTGATTTAAACTCGAAATTCAAACATAATAGCATTACATTGAGCTACGAAAGAGAACGGGCATTGCAAGCGTACATAAGTTAGACTGCACGATTAAAATGACAATATATTTTTTTGAGACATCGCATACTAAAATACTAAATTTTCTGAGACGAAAAATATTTTTGGAACATTACATATATGACCAGTAAATTTGACAAACAAAAATTTTTTTCAGGAAAAAATTACGACGAGTTGAAAGCGGAATGTCTGAAGAATGGGAGTTTGTTTGAAGATCCGGATTTCCCAGCTGCAGAGTCCAGCGTATTCTACACTGCTGCCAAACAAGTAAAGTTAGACTGGCTCAGACCTAAGGTTATACTTACTACTGTCTAAGCTTCGCTCATTTTTATTCGTTTTTGTTATTATTCATACATTTTCATTTTATAAATTATATGATTATATAATAATTGAATATAAATATATAATAGTTAAATATAAATATATAATAATTAAATATAAATATATAATAATTAAATATTAATATATAATAATTAAATATAACAATTCGCGGTTGTCAAAAACCAATTCTAATAGTTTTCACTTATTAAAACTGAATCTTAAAATAAAAACGAAATATTGTTTATTAAGAATGTGTTGGTGATCCATCCTTTATTGATTATTGATTGATTGGCCTGATTTTAACAAAACTTTTGACCTACAGCAATTTTTTTAACGTTTAGAGTCACCCAAAAGACAAACATAAAACATAAAGAGTAGGACGTACATACTGGTGAAGACATTTTATGACAAAATTTGGCAATTCATCCTACTCAATTCTGCTATATGCCCAAGCGTCACATAAAATTATTTTTATTATTATTATAATTATTATAATTATTATAATTATTATTATTTATTTTTCTTCTGATTAATATTTTCGTTATAAGATGAGAAAGTTGACGATGAAGCTAAAAATAGTAGATTGCACAAGACAGACTGTGAAATAATACAAAGACGCAAATAATTCAAAAATTACATAGGCATCTCATGTGCTGATACTGCTAGCATTAATTTTGTTGATTTCATCAGACGCTTCCAACACACGCCAGCTTGCCGTCAAACACACGAAGCAGTTTATATTGGGGAATTCTGTTGAATTTTTTGTCAAGAGATACTATTCCCAGTTTCATCTTTAACACAATCATAGCGTGTATTACATTTATTTTGAAATCATCAGATTAATTAAATATTGACTCACTCAATAAATATAGATAAATTGACAATGTCTATTTAGGAATAGGCATTTATAGACAGTTCTAACATATTTAGTCATTATTATTGATACATTCTAAAGGTAATTGTTTGTATATGTGTACCTGTATGCATGTATGTGTGTATGCGTGTATGTGTGAGTATGTGTGAGTGTGTGTGTGTGTGTGTGTGTATTTAGATGAACGTTTAAGTAATATATACACCCAATAACGCATATATTTATGAAACTTGGATCCACCCACGCACAGATACAAGCGGTCCCAACCAGACACGCACGCACACAAGC
>NW_008704623.1:672628-692176 GCF_000326865.2 Helobdella robusta | reverse complement strand
TTGGTTGGTTGGTCGGGTAAATCATCATCGTCGTCATCATCATTATCATCTTCGTCATCATCATCTTCATCGTCACTATGATAGTGAGTAAATGGATGAATGAATGAATGAATGAATGAATGAATCAATCATTCATTCATTCATTCATTCATTCATTCAATTAAATTAGTAATAAAATTGCTAATTAGATGCCCATCCAGAAAGCAAACGGAGAGATAGATATGAGGCCTATGATAAGATTGCGCAACCCTTGGGGATCTGAACATGAATGGAAAGGAAAGTGGAGTGACGGGTACACACACACACGCACGCACGCACGCACGCACACACACACGCACACACACAAGCATACACACACACATCACAAACATATAAATAATTACGTACAAAAATGAAAATTCTTTTTACTTTTCACCCAGCTCAGAGGAGTGGAACTCCATAACAGATGAGGTGAAGAAAGAGATCGGACTGGTCGTCAATGATGATGGAGAGTTTTGGTAATGATGCTACTACTTCTACTACAACTACAAATACTACTACTGCCACTACTACTACTACTATAACTACTATTACTACTACTATCACTACTACTACTACCATTATTTACTACTACTAGTACTACCACTACTACTACTACGACACGACTACTATCACTACTACTACTACTTCTACTACCACTATTACTACTACTACTATTACTACCACTACTACTACCACTACTACTACTACTACTACTACTACTACTACTACTACTACTACTACTACTACTACTACTACTACTTCTACTACTACTACTGCTATTTGTAAAATGTTAACAAATGCAACAAAACGTTACGAAAGTTGCGCCATATAAATTACAGTCATTCAAAGATTGATTGATTGATGGGAGATTGATTGATTCACGGCTGAATACATTACAATATACATTTACACAGGATGGATTTCAAAGACTTCAGTGACTGTTTTAATGACCTTGAACTCTGTCACCTGTCCCCAGATAACCTGGAAGATAGAGATCCAATAACAGGACAACCAGCCAAGAAATGGTGCATGAGTAGGTTGGATGGATATTGGAGAAGGAAGTTGAACGCTGGAGGCTCTCCCACAAATCCTGGTTCGTTCCCATTCGTTCCGTATTTATTTATTTTGAGATATGGAGTGGCGAGCTAATTTATCGATTTTTATTTTCTTAAATGGAATTCAGTTACCTCTTTGTAGAATAAAATTTGTCTGGGGATTGGTTTGAATTTTAAAAAGTTGATAACTAATTTACATAACCAAACATCAAATGTGGTGTCTGCTTTTGAGTTGCTGGTAAAACTTTCCAGAGTAAAGATGCTAACCACAGTTTTGAAATGAATTCTGAATCAGTCAGATTTTGATTTATTTAAAAGAAAGAATACAAAAAAAATCATCAGCTCAGCCTCAACAACCACCACAACAGCTACAACCACAACAAAAACAACAACTACTACAACAACCACCACAACCGCAACAACAACAACCACAACCACAACAACATCTACAACAACCTCATCTACAACAACAGCAACCACAACAACAACAACAACCACAACAACAACAACAACAACAACAACACAGAAACTTTCTGGATTAATCCGCAATATCATTTCGAAGTGATAGATTATGATGAAGATGATGACAAGAACGAAGGGACAGTCATCATCTCTCTGATGCAGAAAGACAGGCGAAAGTTGAGATTGGAAAATCGCGATAATCTTGTCATAGGATTTATCATTTTTAAGGTTTCGCTGGAGAAAACGATTTATTTTTAAGGTTTTTCAGGGTGAAAATATTAATTTTTTTTTTTTTTTTAAGAAAAATAAATAAATAAACTCATCTTTAAAGGTTTATTGAGAACAAAAATATATTAGTCGATTACCTAATATCTGAAAATTTGAATAAAACATTTAATATATTATAAATTAATTAACAAAAAAATATGTGTAAAAATATTTTATAGATGGATGGTCCGGCTAGCAGGCCTTTGTCAAGGGAACAACTCCATGAAGATAATGCAGTCGGTTAGAAGATTAGTGAATAATAATAATAATAAAATAATAATAATAATATTTTCCAAGATAGCACCTGATTAAATACACTTGAATTCTTGCATCACATATACATTGCATGTGATAATCAGGGATCCTTTTGTGATCGAACCTGGCCACTGCCTTAACCACTACGCCATCTCGTCGCTATGATATTTTTGCATTTGAATACTCCTTTAAATATGTTTTCAAAAGAATAGGCAATAAATTTTATAAAAATGTTAAAAAAAATAATTTTTTTTCAAACCCAGAGTGGTCTAGAACGTATACAAGTGCAAGGGAAATCTGCGTTAGAATGAAACTCCCACCTGGCAAGTTTTATGAACATTTCATACATTTCCATAAATTATATCTGTAATTATTGTCACATCAAAATAATTAAAATGATATTTGATAATATAATATCAATATATCATGATCCTATCAATAAATCATGATATCAGTATATGAAAACAGAGATGAAACAATATGATATAATAGATAAAACAATGTGATAGGAATATGTTTTTATCACATGATATAATGAATATATCATGATATAATAAAATGATATAAATATATGATACAATAGATGAGATACTTATATAATATAAGTATATGGATTCTAAATCGATTTCATTCACAATGAGATACCATAAATCATTGCTGTCTATCAAAGCAAAGACATTATCATCATCTTTTTCATCCTCATCATTATTGTCATCATCATCATCATCGTCGTCGTCGTCATCATCATTGTTGTCATCATCGTCAGCATCATCATCATCTTTATCATCATCATCGTCACCAACATCATCATCATCGTTATCATCACCTTCATCATCGTCATCGTCATCACCATTAGCATTATCATTCTTATCATCACAGGACATTATTGTTTGGTGCCATCAACTTATGAGGCTGGTGATGAGGGGGATTTTCTTATAAGGATATTCAGCGAGAAGCCTGTAGCATCCGGGTGAGTTATGATGACGATGATGGTAAAAATGATGATGATTGACGATGATGACGATGAGGACGATGATGATGATGATGATGATGACGGGGCAAAGATGATCGATGAACACGTTCATGATGATTCTACATCACCAAAAATAGAAAACGCTAATTTTAAATTTCAATTTTTTTTTTATCACGTCACAAATATTAACGTTTGTATTTCCTCTCTCTTATTGGTTTCTATTAGAAACCAACCAAACAGTGCTAACATGACTCATGTGAATACGTCATTGGCAGTGTCATCTCGTCAGCAAATTATATATTCTTTTTTTTTTTTTATTTTGTTTCAGTTAATGACACTCAATAATTTACTTTTTATTTTATAACTTAACGCAGACAAATTGACGATAAGACAGCCATCAAAGAATGCGAAGTAAGGAGGAAAACTTTTGAAAAAATATTTTGAAAAAAAAGTTGCCATTAATTGCTATTAATTTACTTTTAATCGCTATTTCAACTAATCACCCGCCAATTTTAGTTATTAAAAATTAATAACATTCAACCATTTGAATATCCTGCCATATTTGAATATCCCGCCATATTTGAATTTTCCGCCATATTTGAATTTCTCGCCATATTTGAATTTCTCGCCATATTTGAATTTTCCGCCATATTTGAATATCCCGCCATATTTGAATTTTCCGCCATATTTGAATATCCCGCCATATTTGAATATCCCGCCATATTTGAATTTTCCGCCATATTTGAATTTCTCGCCATATTTGAATTTTCCGCCATATTTGAATTTCTCGCCATATTTGAATTTCCCGCCAATCAGAAAGAGGACCTCGCCACGATGTCCCTGAGACTTGCGTTTGAGAAAATAACAGGGAAGGATGGAGAGATGAATGCTTACCAGCTTCAAAACCTCCTCAAGTCTGTCTTCAGCATTGGAGGTTTGTGGTGGCTCAGTGAATAGAGTGCCTGGCTCTTGCGTCGCAGTTATCTTGTTCGCCTGCAAAGAGATTCTCACATTTTTTTTCAAATATAAAAATTTTAATTGCACTTTATTTACACGTCTATGTGGAGAAACGTGGTTTGTTTTAAAATTAGTTTTTTTTAAATCAAATTAATATTAAAATTAATTAAATTTATTCATAATAGGAAAAACACAATTCATCCTTTTTGTCCTAAATACAAAATAAAATTTCGCAGAGAAGCAAGTTGATGGATTCTCAATTGAAACTTGCAAAAGCCTCCTGGCCTACAGAGATGTTCGTATCTTAACACTTTGTCGTCATTATTAATATTATTATCTTTTTTCTTCTTCTTCTTCTTCTTCTACTTATTATTATTATTATTATTATTATTATTATTATTATTATGATTGCATACTACGTCAGCGAGATGTTTCCGGCAAGTTATCTTTCTACGAGATGAAGCTACTGTGGGATGACGTCAAATTTTGGAAGGTTACCAAAGATGATTGATAGTAATAATAATATTTATAAATATTCATTAGTCATCGTAATAATGAATAGATTATGATTTAACTATTCAACAATAAAACACAACGAAACAAACACAGACACACACACGCGCGCGCGCGCACACATTAATTGGAATCACGTGAATCTAGTAGGCAACTCTATTACTAATATCATCATCATCTTTATCATAATTTTCATCATCACTATCACCATCATCATCGTCCTCATTACTATCATCACCATCATCATCTTCGCCATCATCATCATCACCACCACCACCATTAGGTCGCTTTCGACAAATATGATGCTGACAAAAGCGGATCTTTCAACAGCTACGAGCTGAGAGAAGCTTTGTATAATCTGGGTTAGTTATGATGATGATGATGGTGATGATGATGGTGGTGGTGATGATGTTGATGATGAAGACGATGCTGATAATGATAGCGATGATGATGATGATGATTTGTTAATCCCGGCTAGAGTGAATGTATTCATTCGTTCATTCCGGCATTGAAAAAAAAATTAAAAAAATTTGTTAAAGGTACTTCTTCCTCTTAAAAACTCATCATCACCACATCATCATCATCATCGTCGTCGTCATCATCATTATCATCATCATGACATCCTCATTAACGGCATCATAATCAGGAATATCAGTGAGTCAGAGCACGTTCAACGCCCTGGTGCAGAGACACAGTAGTAGGGAGGATAAAATCTTCCTCGATGACTTCCTCCATCTCATGGCGAGAGTCATGACCATGTTTGGTCAGTTACTCGTCCGATGATGATGCTGATAATGACGACGATGATTGTGCTGTTGATCATGGTGATGACGAGACGATGACGACGACTGAGATAAGGATGACGATGACAATAACTATAATTATTATAACTACGTATAATTGTAAAATAATAATAATAATTAATAATAATAATATTAATAATAATAATAATAACGTCGCATAGATGCTTTCCATGATAGGAAAAAATCCAACGATACTGCTCCATTTACACTGGATGACGTGAGTGTGTGACTGCATTCCCCGTCGTAATTATCATAATAATTATCATAATAATTATCATAATAATTATCATAATTTTTATGAATATTAATGCCGTCGTCATTCCCTGTCGTAATTATCATAATAATTATCATAATTTTTATGAATATTAATGTCGTCGTCATTCCCCGTCGTAATTATCATAATAATTATCACAATAATTATCATAATAGTTATCATAATTTTTATGAATATTAATGTCTTTGTCATCTCCCGTCGTAATGATCATTATAATTATCATAATAATTATCATAAAAATTATCATAATAATTACCATAATAATTATCATAATTTTAATGAATATTAATGTCGTGACGGTCAAACTGGTCGTCTCGTCATTTTCTCGCCATTCTAACATCATCATCATCATGAGTGTCATAATAATAATAATAATAATAATAACAAAATCTCACCCATACACAGTTTATGAAAGTAACCATGTATTCATGAGGGGATAACATAACAGACGGAACCACCCAATCAGAATAAAAGTTAACGATGACGTCATGATCATTATATATATATATATATATATATATTATGTGTGTGTGTGTGTGTATGTATGTGTGTGTGGGTGGGTGGGTGTTGGTGTGTAATAAATTTATTCATAACCCATAATTTAGTTAACATGGATAATTCCTAACATCAAGAAAAATGGCTCAATCGCGAAATTTCAAACAAAAATATTTTATCCATATGTATATATTTCTTTGCTACTTTGCTTCATTTTTTTCTTTTTGTAGTTTTTTTCATATTTTTAACATCTTTAAACTGGACGTCATTTTGAGATGATGTAGTTGTTAGAGGAGCCTAGTCTAACATTGCAGTGACCGTGTTCGGCTGCATGGACAGCCCAATGGTCTAATCCAAATGTGTTCCTCTGAAGAATACGGTACAATAGATTAACATTGTTTCTATTATATAACAATTGTACTAGGTTATAAATTTTAATCCTAACTGGCCTACAATTCAAATAAATTTTTTGCCACGGAAATCCTTAGTGGATTTTAAAATTTTCAAAATATATCTTACATCATTTTTGTAAGTTTTTGGGGTATAAATTTTTTAAACTGAAATGTTTTTGTTGATTCTCTTTTGGGAAACTTTTAAAAGTATTGAAAAGGTGTGCGTGCGTGCGTGCGTGCGTGCGTGTGTGTGTGTGTAAACGTGTGTGTGCGTGTGCATGTGTCTGTTTCAAATTAACGTTATGAACATTGTTGTTTACACAAAATCAGTTGAACTTCGCTTTCACAGAGCAAATTGTATTACATCCCATTATATCCCATGTCATATCGTTGTATCTGACTCTATATTTAAAGACATCATAGTGTTTTCATATACACAACAACAACAATAATAACAGTTATAATAGTAATAATAATAACAATTATAGCAACAATAGTTACATATATCTATGGTCTAATAAAATCATTTTCAGTAAAGTGCATGTGTTTATTTTTCTGACAAAAACTGAGAAATTATTTTTGTTAGAAATAAATTTTAATGAAATTTAGAAGAGGCAGAAAATGATCAAAATGAATCAGAAATATATCTTTCTTACGGTACTCGTTGTGAGTTCAATGTACGTTACTAACAGTAGAAGTCTTCCAGAGGGCTACAATGATGAGAGCACGCAGACCTGTTTGGCGCCAGAAACAGCAATCCATACTCGTCCGGGTTACATTTTAACGATTGATACAAATTTTAAATTTTTTTCACATGAGGAAGTACCAGGTTTAGCACCTAGTAGGTAAGGTTACTCTGACGGAAACTCCAAAAATGCCGATATTACATTTTTTTAAGAATTTTTATAACCGATACTTGCATAGTTTCAACACTGGTTTTAATGATAAACGCGGAGTAAAAAAATGTGTGCTAGGAGGCTAAAAAGAGGTGGCTAACTTCAGATAATAATTAATTAAATTTCAGGGGGTCCCCATTACTCCCTAAGCTTCTATACATTTTTAAATCCGGCCATAATAATATAATTTAAGAGCGGCTCAGTGGTATAAAGGTTTAGTAGTCTGGCACTAACATCGCAGCGACAGGGTTTGAATGCAAAGATATTCCATTCAGTCTATTATATATTATGTACAATAAATGATAAACGTTTGCTGGTAAGATTGTTTATAAGGATTCAACATTGATGTAAACAAATTAATAACTCAAATGATAACTTTTAATTTGTCAAAATTATTATAATAATACTGATAGCATTATCACTGAATGCTTAGACGGAAAATCCTTCTTCTATTTTTACTTTCAATTTCAAACAGCAGCTCATTTTTGACATTTTCGACAGAAGTGAATGGATTTTTTTAAAATCAACGCCATTACTATTATATTACACCTAACTATAATTAATATTATCAGAAAATTATTATTATATTTAATAATTATATTACATATTTATTATATTTCAATTTATATTATATTATATTATAATTACATGTAGAACAAATCGATCAAGAAGTGTTCATCACTACTGCAGTTCCTGCTTTCATCCCAGCACCTCTGCCGACTTTCATCATCTACGTGCCTGACGAAATGGTCCTTCCTGAAGAAGAAATTATATTATAAAAATAATAATATAATATTTTAATAATTAAAACCGGATATTTCATAATGACGCTGTTCCAATTATTATTAATAACTTTTATGACGTCATGATTTATAGGCTTCGTAACGTAATAGTGTTATTGTAGTTTTGTATGAAAGGCGTCTTTAATATTTTTATTTGTCGAATAATTTTTTTTTCTTGTATGGTTTTACATTTCTGTAGAGTTCAATAGTTGTTCAAATTAGTAAAGCTAATTCCTCAATTAATAAGATCAATTTTCATCATTCAATTTACCATTTCTTCTTCTGCTAACTCTGTAGCTGCGATGCTACTGCAACTACAACTGCTGCTACTATTGACTGCTAATGCTACAGCTACCGCTACTACTACTACTACTAGTACTACTACAACTACTACCACTGCTACTGCTATTACTACTACTACCACTACTACTGCTACTACTACTACTACTACGACAACAACAACTACTAATATTACTTCTAATACTACTAATATTCCTAAGGCAACTATCTCTACTACAGCTTTTACCACTATTAGCTAAACAAACTGATTTCTATTAAAAATTCAGATAATGAAAGTTTATTTATTAAACACAACTGTAACTAGATCAATCGCTCAATGTTTACATTAGAAGTTATTTTATCATATCAGTTGTTTGACGTACTTATCAGATGTTTATTAAGTTTTGACTAATTAATTATTAATTAATTGAGTGAATAATTAATTTATTAATTAATTCCATTAAAACGCCCATGTTATTTATGGATTGTTATTTAAGATGAGTGTCTATATAAGCATTGGCGTTCTGTGCTAGCTTCGATTTATCGGCGGAAAATATTTTCCAGGTGCAGTGTCTGATTTCGAGATAAGAAGTTTTTCATTTACGAATTTATAGCAGTTAGTCCAATAATGTCTAAAACATTTTGTTTGAATTGTGAATTTTCATTCAATAACATTTAAATTTACGTTCGTTTAAATGGTTAATGGAACGCTGTAGTCCAAAAAGTATAATTATTATTTAATTGAATAATATTTCACATTGCAGATATTAAGAAATAATAATTTAAAAATTAATTAAAAAACCCCACAGACAAACAAACAACAGCAGGAAGAACAATCAAACAAACGAGTGAAATGTTCCCTCAAGCATCCTTCCTCATTCTCACTATCCTCCTGTCCTTGAACCTAATCACGAGGGCTCAAGAACCGCCACCGCCTGGGCCACCAGCTCCACCATGCCTTCGCGGACTTCCAGGAATTCCCGGAATACCCGGGCTTCCCGGATTACGAGGACCATCTGGTTTACCAGGAATTCCGGGCCCTCAGGGTCCTACTGGCGATTCAGGATTACCGGGGGTTCAAGGTGAGCCTGGGCCACCAGGACCACCAGGACCACCCGGTCCACCGGCTGCTAGATAAATTGATAAATGATTTTGATGGTGCTTAATGCGGTTGCTGCTACTGCCGCTTCTCTCACGATGTTGAAGTTCTTCTGAAAATGACAGATTATAACATATTTTTAATTTGTTGAATTATGATTATTTTAAAAAAATGCAAGTGGCTTGAGTAATTTGTCCATGAATTTTTGTTCCATCAAAATATTAAAACGTGTTATTTAATGACGGATAAATGTTTGGAGGCAATTTTTCGTATCATTGAAATGATGCTTAACTCTGCAGAAGAGTGGAGTGATTTTATGTGAAAAGATTATTACGATGAAATTAAGAATAAAATATGTGAATGGAAAAGTTGTGAAATGTTATATAAGGTAACGGGTAACACGGACCAGAAAATACACAAAACTAATCTTAATGTCTTTCCATCAATAGAAAACATGGATTCAACTGTATAATTGCAAAACGCATGGTTTTGCAAAATGTTTAATCGGTTTAAAATGAATTTCGATAATGAAAACGACCACTTGAAAGAAATTTGTGATGAGGATGATGTGACTTCGAATCAAATTTGTAGGCCAGATACAAAACTGAATGAGCAAGACCATGCTAACTAAATTTATTGAGAACAAAATGACAACAGACAACTTTTTTTTAGAAGGTTTGTTTTTATCTGTGTTGCTGCTGCTGCTGTTTTCAACTGCCGAGATGGAAAAGATATTTTCAAGTAATTCTACTGATTCAGGTTGATGAATGTCGACTGAGACAGATTCAAATACTTCCATTTCAAAAATCAAATTATAATCACCTTAAAGAGTTGTTTCAAAAATTTCTCATTTCCTTGCAAAAACTAATAATTCAGTTCGAAGTTGATCTTTCGTTAAAACATCATCAAGTGTTTGAACAACCAACTTCTTCTTTTCCAAATTTCTGCAAAATTTCTTGGCTCTAAACAAGATGAAGACTGCCATGCAAAGAGAATCTCTGTTTTAAACAATTAATTACGTCAGGGGTGGTTCGGTCCGCGAAGCTATTTTTTTTATACGGCCCGCGAAGCCTTTTTCGTTAAAAAAAAGTCATCAGCCAGACATTATGACCCAAAAAAGGAACCACAAATCTTAAAAAATTCTTTCCCGAGTCGAAAAAAATTTGCTGTTTAAGTACATATGCGGCCCTCCAAAGGTAAAATAGTTCTCAGTGTGGCCCTCACAGCAAAATGTTTGCCCACCCCTGAATTACGTGATCCATAACTACTTTGTGAATAGTGACATGAAATTTTTTTTTCACACATTCAAGTGTCTGGTTGGCTATCGTTTTTCTTTACAAATAGTCTGCCCTTAAACGACAAAATTTTTTCTAGTTTCGAAAAATTCGTCGTCACTTGAAAAAAAAATGAAATCAGAAATTCTATCTGCTTCGCTTAATTCAATGATAAAATTTTGAACCATCTTGAAGGCTTGTCACGGAGTTTATTCATTCTAGTTGTTTGCAAGTGTTCAGCTAATTGCGTTTTGTCTTCAAATACTTCGTAAAATCACCTATTCAAACTAAGTTTTCAAACTAAACAAAAAACCAAAATATCTATAATATAAAAAGAAAGTTAAACAGAAGATGGATGATTCCGTAGCGAGCAAACAACGGATTTAACTCTGTGTTTATATTTTCTAACGATTTTAAACGCAATTAAAATCACTTTTTTAATAATTTATTAAATTTCCAAATCAAATTTTAAACCAAACATTAATTGAGTAGAAGAACAATTGTATCGCTGAAATGATTGATATAAATCTTTCTAATGATATCAGTGCAGTCTTCATCGATTGCTCACTCGTATTATAGCATTTAGTAACAGACGACAACTTTTAACTTTCAAATTTTAAATGAAATTTAATAAATCTAACTTTCTAGTTAAATATATTTCAATAGAAGTAATTTAGACTTTCCCGATTAAAAATTTAAGCGTGCAAATTTAAATTGTTCCACATTTTTATGACAAAATTATTAATTAAAGACCAACAAACACTTCTTACATTTGCTTGCAGTAGCAGGTCTAGAGGGTAGCAAACTTTCAACATTCTTTTCAAATTTGAAACCCCAGTCGACGTATTTTTTTTAGATCCGACACTGTTTGTTTATAGTAAATTAGCGTAAATTTCAAGAAACTACGTATAAACCCAATGCCAATATACCAGGTTAAAAAAATTTTCCTATTTTAAATTTATTTACAGATCGGATTAACAAGAATGACTTCTATTATAAGCATAACTATACCTTTGCAAACATGAGCGTAAATTTTGCTTGGGCAATTTTTACATTACATTTTTCAGATTTAGTATAAAATGGTCAAACTACCTATATTAAACTTCAACTTGTTGCTCCAACTAAAATTTGATAAACTAAATTTTTACTGTTAAATTTTCAAAATGAAACCAGAGCTTGAAGCAAAGAAGAATGTTTCAATAGCTGCCATCGATGTGGAACATTCTGCGGTTTTGGCAAGTAACACCTCCGAAGTATTTTAGGTTACTCCAGAAATCAGAAAGTAGCGGTGATTTGCTAATTAATTAGAGATTACTTTAAATTCTTTTCAACAAAAAAACTATAATTCATTAAACTTCAATAACTTTCTTCCATTTAATAAAAGCAAGGAATACTTTCGATCCAATTAGCAAGCCTTCCAAAGCAAAGTTAGAATTCCAGTCATTCCAATTGACACCTACCTACACGCGCCAACCAATCCAATAAAAGCACTTTGTTATAATATTGCGGTGGTTTTGCTTTAGCTAATTGGTTTCTTTGATGACGAAACTTCAAGTAGACAGGCGTTTGTAAAGTTTGGTGAATGAAGTGAAGTTGGGTGAAGTAAGATTGTCTGATGGATTGAATTTTAAAACAAAATTTGTCCTTTCTAACATTCATCACCGTTGGTATATAAGTGACTGATTCCTCTGGACAGTATCGTTCAGCAAGTTTCCCGGTCAGATATTTGTGGTCTCAAGTTGATTTTTAAAAAGTCGTTTAACTGATTTCGAAAGTTTCAATTCGTATCACTAACTATTTGAAAAACTGTTAACATTTCTTGAAAAGAAGATTTGATCAAAACTTTCATTCGTTCACTCAAACTTCCAGCCATCCATTCCTTCGTAATCTCTATTCATCCACTTCGAACGGACATCTTGTCATACATTCATTCATTCATTCATTTATTCAATCATTCATTCATTCGTGAATTTTATTTATTCACTCAATCATCCAACCATTCAAACACACAACATTCGATCAACCAACCAGCTGAGCAGCTGAACACACGAGATTCCACGTGTCTCAACAAATTTCCAGTTGCACCAATCATGGCTTCTACCCAGTTAGAAAATCGCGCGACAGATTCGCAGCCACCAATTCTAACAATGCAACATCCAAGTGCCAATGGAGCCAGCAGAATAAAAACCGTTAGACCGGTTACCGTCAAATCGGTCAAACGCGGACAAAGAAACGGTTCTGTCGACTCTCCGTACCGAAGTGTGGACAACATCTACATGAGGAGCACAAGAGGGGCGTCATCGATCAGAAGAAAGCAGGTCGGTGCCGGTAGGAATGATGGGGAGGATGAAGATTACACCCATTATCGGTGCCTCCATCGCCGCTGTCGTTGTCAGCGCACCAACTTCCACCAGCGACTTCCCAACGCTCAACACCACCACCGTCAGATGGAAAGGATCAGCAGCCGCTTTGGAGAAAGTAAGGATGGGCTCAACCAAGATGTGGTCGATGATGTTAGTGGCGTTAGAAACTACGACAACAACGATGGTTCCAACAACAACAACAACAATGTTGATTGCAACAATAACAAAGATGATCACAACAACATCAACATCAACAACAACATCAACAACGTATTAGATTATCCATTAGCAGACACCATCCATGAAACGTTTATAGATTGTGCTGGAAAGAATGCAACTGGAAGAGAGCACATTGAAGTGCATACAACTGACCACAACAGCATGGACAACATCAGCATTCAAGTCATAAACAACATCGGCAACGAAAATAAAGACAGCTTCCACAACAAAAAAAGCAAATCAACTTTCTCCATCTTCAACATCGGTTGCAGCAACAAAACAAAACCCAGCAAACCAGGCAGGTACAAAGAATCGAAATTCTCAAAAAAATGCAACAGCACATTTCTTTTATTGAAGGCCAGTTTATCCAGGCTCGATATTTCAAGGAACAACAAGGCAAATAAAGCAGAAGATGAACATGACATCAAGTTTACCGACAGCAACATCAGTGACACGAACGGAAATGGTAACATTAACAATAACTTTACTACTGATAATAACTTTAAAACTAACCCAAACAGGACCGTGCACAAGAACCAAGACAGCCTTCCTCAGAGGAACAAGGCAGACGACAAGGCTGCAGAACTCGATTCATCCTTGGACGGAATGTTGCAAATGTTGACCGACAAATGTCTGACCAAATTGGGAAAGTCATACAAACCAATGGTAGAAGTTGTTGGCAGCTGCAACAGTCTGGCTAAGTCAGCAACGACGAAACATTGCGGATACTTGAAACGTCACTTTCTCTCGAAGCATCTCGTCTCCAGCTGCCAGACTCCAGGCCTGTACGTCTCCTGTCTCCAGTCCCGCTCTGGAAAGTTACTCGCCACTTCAAACAACATCCTTCCTACGGTCAAGGTCAATGTCGATCACGTGGCTGACATTGAAAATCATTTCTATTGGCTGATGAAGGCCAGCAGTGATTGGCGGTTAGTGAAAAGTCTGAAATCCATCTTTAAAACAGAAATCGGAGTTTCAAAGAAAATGGATACAAACGTCAGACAGGATCAAGATGCATTTGCGATCAAGTATGCCATTTTGAAGGCGGTTCGTTGCCTTCAAAAACTCACAAGGAATGAAGACTTGGGAAAACTGCATTGCAGCGTTTTCAAAGAGAACTCTTCTTCAGTGTTCTTGTTCGTCAATGAAATTCAAGATGCCTCCTCTTCGTCTTCCTCATCCTCTCCATCACCATCATCATCCTCACATGTGTCCTTGTCACCTCTGGTCTGGATGTCCATCGATGACCTATCGTCATCATCATCATCACCATCTTCATCGTTGTCGTCATCACCATCAAAATTGCCACTGCTCAAATGCATAGCATCGAGAAGTTCTGACATACTGTCGATGAGTGAAGGAGAGTTGAAGGAAGGAATGTACGTTGGCTACCTAAAGTTGTCCTGCCGCGTGCAGGGCTTGGACATCCTCGTCTCCAAACAACATCTCTCCAGCTTCCCTTCCGTCCAGTTGGACGATGAAGATGGCGTTGATCGAGAGGATAACTTCCGGATGCTAATGAAGGACACCGGCAAACAAAACTATGAAACTGAGTTCCCCGTGATGGAGAAGCAATTCAAAGAAATGCTGCTATCCAAGTGCAATCAACTCATAGATGCCGTCGACACGCAAACATCTGCTGCAACCTCATCTGAAGCTGATGATGAAGTTGAAATCGCTGTTGAACCAGCCACTCCAGCTGCACATCGTCTCAACAAGATGACCTTCACATTGAACAACCAGGTGACCATGACCTTGCTAGCACCACCAGCTTCTCTCGTCTGCCAACTCCTGCAAGACCAACTGCCCAACCCTCCACCATCCTGCACCTACCTCCCACTCCGAACTTTCGAGATGATCCATCTTCACGCCTACCAACCACAAATCTACCGAAAGTTCAGCAAGTTGTCGACCATCTTGAATTTGCTATCAGAGGTCTGCAGACGTAGAAAGTTGATCCTGGAAGCTTCTGACATCAGTGACTCACGTGACGAGGAACTGACCGAGCTTCTGGAAATTTCCGCCTGTTCACAAGGCATCCAACGAGAGATGATTGAAGCTCTGGCAAAGAATCGCTGGCTGGCTGGCGTCATCAGACAAGCTCGTCTGCCGTCTTCGAAGGATTTTCTACCTCTGATTGAACTTTTTTGAAACAATTTTATCACTTTTGATTCATGGAAGATCTGTGCGCACATGTGCATACGCTTTTATTCATTTGTCATTATTTTTAAAGTTTTATTTTATTCTTCATTAACATTTTAATCTTCATATAAACTTTTCATGAGTCTTTTTTTCACTGTTTAAATTTCGTGAATAAAACTTATTAACTGAATTATAGATTGATAATACTGATGAAAAATAATTAAATGTGTGTATGTGTGTGCGTCTGCATCCATTAAATTTTCAATGGTGAAGCAAACGTTAGCCCGTGAAATCCGACTTTAAGATCGGCATACAGAGCTCCATTGTTTCACTGAAGACTAACAACAACAAAAACATTTCATAAGTTACTCAAAACATTGACTCTGTCTATTAAAAATTGTCTACATTAAGTCGTATACACATTCACACAACAAATGCACGTACCACAAACATACAAACAAACCACAAATCTTAAAAAAATTCTTCCCAGGGTCAAAAACCTATATTTAACTACCTATGCGGCCCTTCAAAGGTAAAATAGTTCACAATGTGACCCTCACAGCAAAAAGTTTACCCACTCATGATTTATTACATTTGAAACAAACTAATCAACATACATATAAAGTTTGATGTCATGAAATTATAAAATAAGTTTACTTAGATTACTGAATATCTATAGCATGAAGATTGTGTTTTTAAAGGTTTTTCATTTTAAATAAATTATTCAAGACAAAATAATAATTACCTTAATTAAAAAATTATAACTATCTAATGGTCTTGTATAGGCCATTTTATTGCATCGTAATATGAAAAAATTCACTTTAATAAACTTTTCAAATTAAAGAAGCATATTTTCATATGGAAAATATTCCATTGAAGAAGAACTGATTGGTTTTCGAAAAATTTCTCTTATCATAAGTTAAATTTTGCAAATCATTCGCTAAATGGCAGTTATATTTTGTTTTAAAATTGGTAAAATTTACATGATTTCTTTAATTTTAATTAATTTATAAAATAAAATTTTAATATTTACCTCATTAATCGGGATTTAGGTTGAATTTGATGAGATTAAGCTTCAAGATAACCAACAGTAGATGGTTAAAAAATGTTTTGATAGAGAAATTTCGATCTAAAATAGATTGTTATTCAGTTATAAACAACACCTAAGAATGTGAAAATGTTAATAATAATGATAACGTGATTAAACAGGTAACATAATATAACGTAACATAACAGTAGTTCAGTAGATATCTCGTTTTGGAACCACTGGATCGATTTTTACTAATAATATAGAATTAAAATCCAAATATTCCAAGTCTGACTTTGAACTCCTGAGTTGTAGAAAGAGTTACAGCTTTTCGTCCAGTTTATTCCAATGTTCAATAACTCTCGAACTGAAAATCTAATTTAAAATCTAAAATTCTAATTTTATTGTTCTAATTTAAAATCTAAATTCTAATTTCATTGTTCTAATTTAAAATCTAATTTTTAATTATATTGTTCCTACTCTTTCTTTGAAAAGCTTGTACTGGTGCCCTCTTGTGTTTCTATTTTTTATATATGGGAAGAATAGGGATGAATCTCTCTCATCTTTACCCGCTATGATTTTGTACGCCCGAATAAGATCTCCTCTAGTCGTACGTTCATCCAAAATTGTCAGTCCACATCTTTTCAGACCCCAACGAGGAAATATGCGATGGAAAATATGGAAATGAAGATGGCTGTGAAGAAAGGAAGTAGATAAGGAGGAAGAAGACACTGGTGACGACGACTTTGAAGTCGAAGCAACCATGAAGATGACGACGACGACGATGATGAAGAAGATGAGGATGATGACAACGTTGACAATGACAAGTGGTGTTTTTATATTCTGTATTATCCTCAAGGGATTTCCAGACTGAACCAAAAACATCGGGCGCAACTAATTTTAAAACCAGTGTCTCTGTACACATAGAGTATGGACATTTTTGATGATTTGTGCACGTGTAGTGTATGTATAGGTCTACGCACAAATCTAATAATACGAAAAACATCTCAATGGTCCTATGTACATAATTTTATGTCAAATTATAACTTTGAAAAAAATATGAGAAAGAGAAAGAGAGAGAGAGGAGAGAGAGAGAGAGAGAGAGTAAAAGTGAAAGTGAAAGTAGTTGAGAGAAAAAATTAAAAAAGAAGTAATTCCAATAAAACTTAAAACATGAATTTAAACCTTGAACTGACTACCTACAGAAGCGTACAAACAAACTAAATAAACCATACCAAACATAGAATACACACCAAATGTAGAATAAACAACAAATAAACAATACAAAAAGCATACAAAGACACATTTTATTCTTTTTTTTTACGTCTAGAAAAAAACGTCCCCGCTTCGAGGAAAAATTAATTTTCTTATTTTGCATTGTTTTTTTTACACGTTCACCTACACGTAGCAAAACATTTCATTGTGGCAAGCATGCGAATTCGATTGTCTACAATTTGTTTTATTCATTCTGTCAATGAAGTGAAAAAAAGCAGTTGAAAAACTCGTAAAAACGTTTTTCTGATGGTTATAGAAATTTGCAGGGAAAAAAAAAAAAATTTGTAAGTCTTTGAATACATCAAGGTTTGACGCTTTGTGCGTGTGTGTGTGTTGTAAGTGTGTCTGTGTGTCAATGTGTGTGAGAGTGTATATATGAACCATGTACACACACACACACACGCTGATACACACACACACACATGTACACACAAATATTTATATTATCTATATATGCTATTTATGCTC
This sequence comes from Helobdella robusta, assembly GCF_000326865.2. Lineage (NCBI taxonomy): Eukaryota > Metazoa > Annelida > Clitellata > Rhynchobdellida > Glossiphoniidae > Helobdella > Helobdella robusta. The sequence goes on along the minus strand of NW_008704623.1, from coordinate 673,885 downwards.
AATCTTTCATATGGAATTACCAATCAAGAGACAATCCATCTCCATCTACTGGTTTCAAATGTGTTTTCCAAAATTTTCATCTCTCAAAATTTTTAGTCGCTTTCATTAACGATTTGTTTGTTGTATGAATGTTTTTCATTCCAATATACACAACATACATTGATATTATATATTGAATGGCGGTTGATTTTAATTTTTGAAAGAATCTAGTTGTCAAATTTTTCTGAGAAAGACAGACAACAACGCAAACAAAGACAAACACAAACAACAACACAAACAACACAAACAAAAGAAACCAAAAAACATATACAACAACAACAAACATAGACAACAGTACATCAACATGAACCTTACGCAACGACAAAAATATCAATATGTACTACAGTACTACATAAACAACAACAACAACAACATAAACAACATAAACAACAACAACAACATAAACAACAACAGCAAGAACCAACAACAACAACTTAAACTGATCAACATTGAAGGCAAACACATAAACATGTAAACATTTACACAAAGCAATTACACGCATAACATAAACGGCATAAACATAGACATAAAAACAACAACGCAAACAACAACATAAACGACAATGCAAAACGCACCCACGTTATGACGTAACAATTACATAAAACACAATCTTAACCAACATTGCCGAAATAAACAACGCCAGCATAGCTATAATAATAAAAAAAACCAACAACGACAACAATAACAACAATAACAACAACAACGACAACATCAATAGCAAACGAAAAACAACAATAATAAAATATAATTTAGACATGTCATTGAATTTAGACGAACCGGAAAAAGGCAAGTCTAACAAAAGATTGTAAATCGATCAAGACTCACGAGCGTTTATTTTATTTATATAGCGCTTTGTTATTTTACTATATTATGTATTGATATATCTAGGCCGACATCTATTAATATTGAAAACATCTCAATAATATTGAGTTGTATTGTATTGAATTGTATTGTATTGTATTTCATTATGTTGTATTTCACTGTGCTTTAATTCATTGTGTTGTATTTCATTGTGTTGTAATATATTGTATTTTATTGCATTGTATTGTATTGTGTTGTATTTTGTTGTAATTTATTCTATTGTGTTGTATTGTGTTGTATTGTGTTGTATTGAATTGTATTGTATAATATTGCATTCTATTGTATTGCATTCTATTGTATTCTATTGTTTTGTGTTGTTTTGATTTGTTGGAAAATCTACCTGGGGACAAAATTGAT
>NW_008704623.1:665766-672578 GCF_000326865.2 Helobdella robusta | reverse complement strand
CTCTCCTATTGTTATTTTTCCATTTTTCAAGCTCTTCTTGTAAGATTTGTTCGCTGATAATTCAACTTTTTCTCATATTTTTTATGAATATATTTTGAAAAATTTTCAAAATTCTGTTACATTATCAATTTTCTGAAATTATTTTTAGTTAATTGTCTTTAATCGTGAAAAATAAACATGAAACCCACTATTAATTAGTTTTTTTATTTCTTATTTTTCAATTTGTTTGACGGTTTTTGTGAGTTTTTCTCTGATCGGCCTTTTAGCTTTCCACCTTTTAACCTCTAGCTGTTGATATGGCAAAGAAGAGCCATTTATTTTTTAAGCCGTCCCGAAAAATTGCGAAATGCACATTTAAAAATAATAAAAACGAATGAATGAACGAACGAACGAACGAACGAATGGATGAACGAATGAATGTATAAATGGATGAATGAATATACAAATAAATGAATCTGCATGTGAATAAATGAATTATTAAATGGACAATTTTCAGATGTGTAAAAATAAACTTGTAATAAATTTTCTTAGAAAACACACAAATACACACACACACAAACACACACAAATACACAAACACATACAAACATACACACACAAACAAACAAACAATTGCAATCTCTGTAAAAGTAAAAAATAATATTCAGCAGTAAGAGAAAGAGAAAAAAATTATCAATATCTTTTTCCAGTGCAGACTTGGGCAGAATTATGAATGAAAATAATATTACAAATGATACAAAAAGATGAGACAAACTATGATACAACAGTGATATACAATGATTATACAGCTCAGAGATGATACTAAAAGAGGATACAAAATATGATACAAGCAAGAATACAACGGCGATATACAATGATTATACAGCTCAGGGATGATACTAAAAGATGATACAAAATATGATACAAGCAAGAATACAACGGTGATATACAATGATTAAACAGCTCATGAATGATACAAGAGATTATACAAAAGAAGATACAAATGATATCACAGATACAGGTGACAATTCAATTAATCCAACGTATTACAACTTATACAAATGATACTAATGGTATTATTATTATCATTGCTGTTGTGTTGTTGTAGTAGTAGTAGCAGTTGTTGTTGTTGTTGTTGTTGTTGTTCCTTTCTTGTTGTTGGCGTTGTTATTTTGATTTGTCTGGATTCTCGGCACGTCTCTAGCCAGCGAGAAAACGACGATTGTGTTTTAATACAATCCTCCATACACTTTCCTCTGTTACTCTTTCGTGTTCTTATTTTTCTATCTTGTTATCACTGATATTATTATGTTTATCATTGTTGTTGTGGTTGTCAGTATTATTATTATTATTTAACTTTTGTTTATGCATTTTTGTACTTAAGACTTAGTTCGACGAATTAATTTGTATCATACGGAGTCATATAACTTTATATTAATCATGAAACTTTTGGCTTTCTCACTCTTTGACTCTCTTTCTCATTTTTCTCTCCTTCACTCTTTTTTTCTCTCTATTTTTCTTTTTTTTCCTTTCTTGTTTTCTTCTCTACCTTACACGGTGAATCAGTGTAAAATTCAATGGTTGAATAGCTAAAACGGGCCAGTTTGTCAGCCCCCAAAATCGAGAAAGGGTGTGGCCCAAAAAAAAATATTTCGTAAAATCTAGAAACCTAAAAAAAAAATAAAAATGAAATCACTACGCATGATATGCCACGCATCCATAAATCGATATAATTATACATTGATGTAAACGAACTTCGAAATAAACGGACTTCGAAATAGGCGTTTTCCGTCAGAACATAGGAGGAGGTAGTGTGTTTTATTGTAATACGTGATTGGTTGGTTGGCTGATTTTTCTGTTTCCTTCCGTTTGTAAGCCATCTTGTTAGCTATTTAGATTTGTGTTCTTTTTTTGGTTTTTTTTTCGTTTTGTTTGATCGTCCAATTGTTTTGAACGTTGGCAGTCTGCTCATGCACCCATGCGGAAAAGCTTTTTAATCGTTCACCGTCCTTTTTAGTCATTTGTTCGTTCTCGTGTTTGCTTGATTGTTTGTTGGTTTGTTCGTTCGTTCGTTTGTTTGTTTTCATGTTTATGTTGTTCATTGTTTGTTTATTCGTTTGTTCGTTTTCGTGTTTATTCGTTTGGTTTGTTTGTTTGTTCATGTTGTTCATTGTTTGTTTATACGTTTAACTATGTCGTTTTGTTTGTTTGCTTGCATGTTTATTTGTTTGTGTGTTTGTTGGCTTGTTTGTTGACTTGTTTGTTAAAAAATCTCTCTATGATAACAGTTCATTCTTCTGTCAAATAAAATGTGAAATTTTTTGGTGAAACAACAAGATTTTTAACCAAAATTTCAAATAAAATATACATTTTCTGGCCCTTTTCCTGTCTTGACCTTTCTACAACATCAAAAATTAAGAAAACGATTAGAGAAGGTTTTATTTTTCCAAATAACTAACCTATGATGTCACCTTATGCGTCATTGCAAGTTCAGGCTATAAATATTCATTATTAGTTTCACTACTAGCTGCTGAAACCCGTTTTAATCGTAATTTCTATCATCCTCATCATCGTCACCATCATCCTCATCATCATCACCATCCCCGTCCTCCTCTTCATCATCGTCATCATCATCATCACTGTCATCATCATCATCACCAGCACAAGCCCCACTATTATAAATATGCATTGAACCATATCAATGTGATTTTACGCTTGCCATATGCCCGGTTGCTTCCTGAAATTGAATCACGAGCACTGTCGATTGGTGGCTAGAAACGCTACTACAATCGCTTCTGTTACTCAGCTTCCGGTTCTTACCATTGTTACTTCTTTATTGTTACTCAGGGCCGGTACGGTTTTCAATTTTCTTCTTATTTTTTCTTATTTATGCTATTTATTTTTTATTGGCTCTTCACTTAGTTACACTTACTACTGTAACAATTTCCTCTGCTGGCCTAACATTGCGTAATATTATCGATACTTTGTACTCACCATTCTCATGATAATTTAATTGTTTTATTTAGTTATTTTATTTTCATAAATGGCCACCGGTTACTTAATTCCCCTACATAACTTTCATCATGTTTTTGTTGCTTGTGTTCTTTCTCATACAGGCTCTTTTTTTCATATATACGCAGTTATAATGTAAACATGTATAAGCTCGTGTCTGTATGTGGATACGATGATCATAATATCATTGAATTGTATTCTTTTTTACTTTGTCAATAACTAATTTTTATTGGTCTATTTGCTGAACTGCGTGTCAATGTTTTTATGCTGTTTCAATCCATCATATTGTCAATATTTTTTGTAGCCTGCACGCAAGTTTAATTTTAAATTTTTGTTCGTATTAATGCCTATTTCTTTATTTTAAATGTAATTTTTCTGTTTAACGGTGGTCTAAAGATCTTTTCTTTTTTGATCTCCGTATTATTTTCAATTCTTACAATTGCTTGATTTGAATTGATGAATAAATAAAATATTGAAATTTTGAAATAATCCTTATTTTTCTTGTGACGGAGTGGTGTAATGGTTAAGGTGGCCGGCACTGGTGCTGCAGTGACTGGGTTCGAATGCAGGGAGGTTCCCTGCAGCCGCCAGTCATCACATGCTGATTTTTACTACATGCAGTGTGAGTTTGTCGATAATAGTATCATCGTAGAAAAGATACTAAGAGAGAGAAAGAGAGAGAGAGAGAAAGAGAGAGAGAGGAGAGAAAGAGAGAGAAAAAAAAATAATGAAAATAATAATAATAAATTTTATGATAATAATGCTAAGAATGGTGAATAATTGAAAAAATAACTTAATAACCTTCATCTGATGACAAACACGTGAGGCGAGGATTGATTAAATGTGGATTTAAATTAACGACCAGCAATCAACAATGGAAAAGTCTAGACGGACGGATAGTTGGATGAATGAATGAATGAATGAATGAATGAATGAATGAATGAATGAATAAATGAATGAATGAATGAATGAATGAATGAATGAATGATAGAATGAACGAACGAACGAACTAACGAACAAACGAACGAACGAACGAACGAACGGATGGATGGATAGATGGGTATATGGATGAATAGACAGATCGATGAACTGATGAAAGATCGGATCAGAGAATAATGACAATGAAAATATTGAGAAAAATTATGATGATGATGACAACGACGATGATGAGGAAAATGGTGATGGTGATGATGATAGTGGTGATGACGACGACGATGATGATGATGATAACACCAGCGATTAAAAATTTCACTGTCCCAGTAAGCTCTTCAATCTGAATTTCAATTTGTTTTAATCACCTTATATATCATCATCAACCCATCATCATCTCTATCTTATACATCATCATCATCATCATCTCCATTTTTTGTATCATCATCAGATTATTATTATTATTATAACTATAATCTTTTATAAGTATAATAAATAAATTATCAATGTGTGTTATCTAAGTCGCTCGACTCAAACGTTCCAATCTTGATTTGGCTTAAAGATAAAAAATTCGCATCTATCCATCCATCTATATATTCATCCATTTATTCAATCAATCAATCATTCATTCATTCTTTCTTTCATTCATTCACTCATTCATTCCACCCACGCCAATTTATTCCAAAAATGAAAAAAATATTTAAATTGAATTGTTTAAAATAAAGCAGAGGGATTATGGAAACAACAACAATAATAATAACAATAATAATAACAATAATAATAATAATAATAATAATAATAATAATTACAACAGCAAAAACAACAGAAATAAAAAATAATGAATTGGACATCTTGACTGAAGGATTGAACTAAGCAGGTGCGTCTATGTGAGATGGGACGATAAGATACCCGACGTTATAAAAGCATACGACTCTACCACAACTACCACAGCTGATACTGCGGCTACTACCACTACTATTACTTTTACTACTACTGCTACTACTACTACACCTACTACTTTTGCTACTACTACTACTAATTTCCCTCTCTACTACTACTACTACAAGTACTTCTGCTACAACAACAACAACAACTACTACTACTATTACTACTGCTACAACAACAACAACAACTACTACTACTACTGCTACAACAACAACAACTACTACTACTACTATTGCTACAACAACAACAACTACTACTACTACTGCTACAACAACAACAACAACTACTACTACTACTACTACTACTGCTACAACAACAACAACTACTACTACTACTACTGCTACAACAACAACAACTACTACTGATACTACTATTACTACTTATAACTAGTCATACTACTTTAACTCTGATAGTATTTTATAAAAATGTGTAAATAAAGAATTACTGTAGATCAGATAACCAAGAAGCTTTTAATGCTGAGAAAATTCTTCAACTGGCTAAATATCCCGTGACAAAATTTTATAATATTATGAAAAAAATAATACTGCTACCACTGCTACTACCACTACTACTACTACTACTACCTACTACTACTACTACTATTATTATTACTATTACTAATACTACTAATTTTGCAACAACAACTACTACTACCGTTGCTACAACTACTACAACTTCTATTGCTGCAAGTACTACAATTACTTCTACTCGTATTATTGTTATTTTTCTTATTATTTTCAATTATTTGTTGTTATTATTTGTTATTATTGTTATTTTCGTGTGCGAATTTATACGCACAGAGCACTCTGTAGCTCTATATAAATATTCTTCCATCTAGATTGATACCATAAAATTTTTTGTACCGAAATGAAATGTACAAACATGTGGGTACTGTATATATAAGTACAATCGAATGTATGTGTGTATGTATGTGTGTGTGTGCGTGTGTATGTCTGTTTATATGTATGTATTTATGTATGTATGTATGTATGTATGTATGTATGTATGTATGTATGTATGTATGTATGTATGTATGTATGTATGTATGTATGTATGTATGTATGTATGTATGTATGTATGTATGTATGTATGTATGTATGTATGTATGTATGTATGTATGTATGTATGTATGTATGTATGTATGTATGTATGTATGTATGTATGTTTGTATGTATATATGTATGTATGTACGTATGGGATATAGTATATATACTGTAGCCATATCGTACGATACATTCGACAATGCTTTTCTCAGTTTAGCTGTTTAACTGGCTTGTTTCTGTGCTATCCCGGTTAAATTTGTTCTCAAAAAAATTGCTGGTCTGCTCTATTTGGTCTGGTATTTAATTTATTATTATTATTATTTATTTATTAATTAAATTATTATTAAATTTAATTTAATTGGTGTTTTGTCTGATATTAATGTCATTTAATTTTGTTTAATGTTGCAAATGTCATTTCATGTTATGGATTGATAGCTAAATAAAATTTCAGAGCATAAAAAAAAACATTGAAAATGAAAAAATAATTTAATTTAGAAAAAATAATTATTAAAGAGAGTTAAAAATTAAAGAGAGTTATAGTACTATAGCAAATTATCATTTTTCACATAATAAGATTAATCATCATAATCACATTCACTCACGCACAAACACACACACGCACACACACATACACACAAACGCACTCAGACAAACTGAAGGAAACTCGCCCTCTAGGTTGGTTACTTATTGTTATGATATTAAACATTGAAAATCAATTGTTAATTTCATTTTTTGCATTTGAGTTGGATGAAAATTTTGTGTGTGCGTACGTGTGTGCGTACGTGTGTGTGTGTGCGTACGTGTGTACGTGTGTACTGTACAAAAATCATTTAATGTTTTCATTGCCAAATAAAATCCACAACAATTATAACAATAAACTTTTTATTCGTCTATATTTTTAAT
>NW_008704623.1:648266-660766 GCF_000326865.2 Helobdella robusta | reverse complement strand
ACTCAGCTTGCTGTTGGTTGCAGAGATTTCACTGTTATGGGACCGAAGATTTGGAACAGTTTGCCGGTTGACTTGCGAAATCGTGGGTTGCCAATTACTGAGTTTCGAAGAAAGCTAAAGAACCATCTTTTCAGACAAACTTTTCATGATATGATTTGATTGAAGCGAAACATTTAATCAACTTTTGCATTAGCGCATTTAATCAACTTTTACATTGTTAGCGCCTTTGAGAACAATAAAGGGCGCTTTATATATAAATAATCTAATAATAATACATACATGGTATTTAATTGAAAGTATCTGGTATTTGGTTTTAACATACATACATACATACAAACAAACACACATACACACACACATGCATACGCACACGCGCACACACATATACACATGTACACATGGGCTTACACTCAAAACCACAGATAAATCTATTAAGTTCTTCATTAAATTTTTTTAGAATAGCATATTTTGAGATCATTCTGTCAAAATAATTTTCATTAAAATAATAATAATATTATTATTATATTATCAATAATAATAACAATATTTTTTCAGGAAAATAAAATTAATAATAATAATAACTTTCTTCGTCATCGTCGTCGTCATCATCATCTCTACTTTGAATAAATACATGATGCAGTTGTAACGTTGCCTTAACTAATAATAATAATTATAATAATAATAGGAAAAATAATAAATATAATTATAATAATACTAATAACACAACCAGAATTTAAATAATAATAATTATAGATTGAAGCAGAGAAAATAAAATGAATTTTTTCCCAGTAAACTGAAATACAACAACAATTTTTACTCTCTATAACGTTACTAATAATTTAAAAAAAAATTTGTTTTCAAAATCATCGTCAACGTCATTATCATCGTCGTCGTCATCGTCAGCAGCAGCAGTAGCAACAGCAGTAGCGACAACAGCCTCACAGCCATTTTCATCATCTCCTTTGCCATCCTCATCTTTATAACCATCCATCACATCATCATCATCATTGCAAAAGTCATCCAGGTGCTCATCATCTGCATCATCATCAACACCTTTTCCAAATAACAATCATCATCATAATCGCCATCATCATCATCATCATCAACTTTTGCTAATAATTATCACCACCATCACCATCGTCATCATCATCATCATCACCATCATTATCATCATCATTACCGTCACGTCCATGATCGCTCAACTGAAATTTTTTTTATTTCAGTTATCGTCAACATCACGTGAGCACTACAAAACTCATCATCACTGCCATCATCACCCTCAAAAAACGTCATCGTCATCATCGCCCCACTCATCATCATCATCATCACCATCATTATCATCACTTCCATCGTAATCACCATCATTATTATCATCACCGCGTTCCTCTTCTTCCTCCTCCTCCTCGTCCTCACCTTCCTACCATACGTTTCCGCTTCCGTATCAGACCGATGCCCGACCGGATGTAGTTGCGATGACGTCAGGCGTCACGTGACCTGCAGGAAGCAAGGATGGGCGGAAGTGCCTCGGAATTTGGGTCTAGGGTTTGAGTGGGTGGACCTGAGCTGGAACCAGTTGGCGCTCATCACGCGGGAGATGCTGGAGAGAGGGGGACTGAGCCAGGTGGTCAGGCTGAACCTCAGTGCCAATGGCATCGAAATGGTCGGTTGCTACTTCTCTCTTGGCCTCATTATTATTATCATCATTATTATTATTATTATTATTATATATTTTCAATTTCTTCTTTTGAGGTTTTGAGCCGATTTAGCTCTACTCGGTCTTTGCTGTCAATCTTTTGAAATATTTTCATTCTGTAGTTTATTGTTTTGGGAGTAATTTAGCAATTTATTTGTCCTCTCTTGTCACTAGCTTCTAAAATATTATAAATTATTAGTAGTATTAGTAGGCAGTAATATAAGCAGTAGTAGAAGTAGTAGCAGTAGCAGCAGTAGTATTAGTTGTTGTTGTAGTAATAGTAGTAGGGGTGGTAGTAGTAGTAGTAGTAGTTGTGTAGTAGCAGTCACAGTAGTAGTAGTAGTAGTAGTATTAGTAGTAGTAGTAGTAGCAGTCGCAGTAGCTTTGCATGTCTGTTCGGTGCGCGTGCGTTCCAATCGTTATATCGTTGGGAGATAGTCTGCTTGTTTGATTGATTGGAAGAATGTGTGAGTAACGGTTGATGGGCTATTTATCTTGTTGATTGTGTGGTTGATTGACTGATTGATTGATTGATTGATTGATTGATTGATTGATTGATTGATTGATTGATTGATTGATTGATTGATTGATTGATTGATTGATTGATTGATTGATTGATTGATTGATTGATTGATTGATTGATTGATTGATTGATTGATTGTGGTTGATTGATTGATTGATTGATTGATTGATTGATTGATTGATTGTGGTTGATTGATTGATTGATTGATTGATTGATTGATTGATTGATTGATTGATTGATTGATTGATTGATTGATTGATTGATTGATTGATTGATTGATTGATTGATTGATTGATTGATTGATTGATTGATTGATTGATTGATTGATTGATTGATTGATTGATTGATTGATTGATTGATTGATTGATTGATTGATTGATTGATTGATTGATTGATTGATTGATTGATTGATTGATTGATTGATTGATTGATTGATTGATTGATTGATTGATTGATTGATTGATTGATTGATTGATTGATTGATTATACACACCCCATACACAAACACTCCCACAATAAAATTCACATACAAACACATAAACACACAAACACATACACACATATACACACATAAAAATACACACATACAAACAATGCTTAAAAGAAAACATTTCATGCATTCAAGTTTGTATTACGCCTTATTTGTTTAGGTCCTGGACACGTCATTCGTCTCATCATCATCAGCACCTCCATCGTCATCATTATCATCATCGTCGTCGTCTACGTCACCGTTGCAGTTTCTCGACTTGAGTCACAACAATATGACGTCATTGAGTCTGAGGTCATTCGAAGGGTGCGAACTTTTGTTGACCCTTGACCTTTCATATAATTATCTCAAATCTGTTGATGGCGTTCTTGATGGATTGAAGGAGTTATCGAGGTGTTTTTTTTGTTGGTTGGATGAATGAAATTTTGACTTGTGCGTGTGTGTGTGGTGTGTGTGTGCGTGCGTGTATGTGTGCGTGTGTGTATGTGTGCGTGTGTGTGTGGTGAAATTTTGATTGCATTGCAGAACTGTTATTTATTCTTATTATTTACACACCACAAAAGAAACGAGGGAAGTCACCCAAGCGTATTGATACGTAAACATGGAATTTATTTGTACATCCATTCAATACACACACACACACACAATACACACACACTCACACACACATAAACACACACTCATTCACACGTTCACACACACACACACACACGTACATTCACAAACATAAATATAACCTACACGTAAACATACAAAACAAAATGAAACATCTATAAAAACTAAGCAGATACATGAAACGTCCAGAAACATGCACACACACGAACACACACACACAAACGTACGAACACATACACACACACACACACACGTACAAACACACACACCCAGATTAAACTTGCAAAACAATCGTCTGACGCATCTGACGTCATCGACCTTCAAAGATCTTAAATCGTTAAGATACCTGGTATTAGCTAACAACAAAATACATGACGTCGATAAAAGGACATTTAAAAATTTGGATAAGCTCATTTTCTTGGTTCGTTTGTTTGCTCTGTGTTTGTTTGTTCGTTTGTTCGTTCGTTTGTTCATTTGTTTGTTTTTTTGTCATATTTCAATGGAATTAACAACTGTTTAATCCAATACCGAATTTCAATTTAATTGTTTTTTAATTCAATTAACCTTTAGTTAAATTAATCCTTCAATCCAATTATGCTCTCTGATTGATAGTTCAATTAATTTTATAATATAGACAATCCTTTTATCAAATTAATCCCATAATCTTAAACCAGTCCCTACGGAACAACCCCCTATCTTCCAACCTACCCCGTCTTCAGTTCGCCTCATCCTCCCTATCCAACATTCACCTCTCCAACTGCCATCTTTCCAAAATGCCGAAAGGCTTGCCCAACTCGATAAAATATTTGCAGCTGAGTAGGAACGAAGTGAAGAAATTGGATGGGTGGAGTTTTGAGGACTATCCGTTTGTTAACGTCTTGGTACTGGAGAACAATTACATCAGGGGTTAGTCGGTTGGGTGCTGTGTTTGGTCTGCATTGTGTTTTGTTTTGTGTTTTTTTTGTAGAATTCCATTAAAACTGCTTGTAGCGAGCAAATTCATCATACATATTGCAGAAGGTTTTGCAGAGAATAAAAAATAAAAAATTTGATTTATTTCTTTAAAAAAAAACAGAAATCGGACCGACCACATTCGACCACATGGTCTACCTGCAGCGCCTGTGGCTAGAGTACAACGATATCCACAAATTTCCACCCAGCCTTCCACCCAGCCTCCAGGTCCTCTCACTGGAAAATAACTTCATTGAGAAACTTAGTTTTGATAGCGACGACGACGATGGTGATCATGGTAATGATGGTAAATTTGGTGGTGATGATAATGATGGCAGTGATGATGATGATGATGATGATGATGATGATGATAATGATGGTGATGATGATCAAAGAAAAGTTAAGAAGACTAGCAAATATGGCGGCAAAGTTAGTGGGGATAAAATGAGGAGCGTTTTTCCAAGCACTAGCGAATCACGTGATGAAGATGATGTTGACATTAATAATAATAATAATAATTATCATAATAATTATCATAATAAAAATATTAATAATTATTATTTGAATCGTGATAATTATAACCAAAATTACAACAACAACAACATCATTGACGATGACGGCGACGATAATAATGAAAATAATAAAAATAAACCGCAAAGCAATGGAAATTTAAATTATGAATCGAAATCTACGATCGTCAACTTCCAATCCAGAAACAAGTGGAGCCAAAAATCACAACGTACTGCAAAGATATTTAACATTAAATCGTTATTCCTCTCTAAAAACGTCATCACGACAATCAGTGTTGACTTCTTTAGAACGTTCTTCCAACTCCGCTATTTAGACCTATCCAGTAATAAACTAACAAAACTGGAAAACTTAATTTTCAAACATCTAAACACCTTAAAATTTTTAGATTTATCCGGAAACCCATTAATTGTGCTGGATAGGGACTGTTTTTTGGGATTAAAAAGTTTAGTGGGATTGAACCTCGGAAGCAACTATGAAGTCAGCGTCCTTGTTGACAATGAAGCAATGACCAAACTGCCAAAGTTGAAGTCTCTGGTCTTGGATGGCAGTTTTGCTCTTATTAATGTTAGTAACCTTGCAGTTGTGATAAACATCATTAATAGTATCAGTACTTGAAATTACGTAATACTTTGAATAAAATTATTTTACTATAATCTTCAAGCTTTCGTTCGCCGCTTGCAATACTAACTGATCCTTGACTAGATCATTCCGTTAAACGCAGACAATGTTAAACTCGGAGAATTTCATGAAACATCTGAAAACTCTGACGACACTGAGCGTCATCGACAGCAATCTCATCCACGCGAAAGTTGACCTCCCCAAACTCTTGCCAAGTCTACGTGCGTTGAAAATCAGTGGCCTCAACTGGCACTGCGGCCGCGATTTGTTGTGGCTGTTAGTGGCGCTCAGGAGTGGAATTGTGGGTCGCAAATATGCAGCCACCAACTTGTTAGTTTTGTTTTTCCTTTCTTCATAAATTTTTTTTATGACAACGTCTTAGCTTGTTGAATTGGATTTGTGTGCATTTGCATAATGTAGTTAGAATTTTTTCGAAAGCGAGAGAGAGAGAAAGAGAGAGAGAGAGAGGGTGAGGGGGAGAAGAAAAAAGAGGAAATGAAAAAGTGAGGAAAAAAAAGGAGAAAAAAGATGTAGAGAGGAGAGAGAGAGAGAGAAAGAGAGAGAGAGAGAGAGAGAAAGAGACAAAAATAGTTTTTCGCAGAGAAAAAGAAAGAGGAATAAAAAATAAACAACTTAGGCAAAATTTTAGAAAAAATTGATTCAATGTTTTTTATTATTACTAATTTTTTTCCTGATTGAAAAAACCTCGAATCATCTGTAACATTCTTAACGGCGCAAGATTTATTTCCAATTCTCTTATTGAGTCGTTGAAGAGAAAAATGCACAATATAAATGTCTATTACAATGATAATAAAGATAGCAATAATAATAAAATAATAATAAAAATAATAATAATAACTTCATTATTGTAACCATAAAAAAAACATTTTAATTAAAATTTTTCAAATTTGTCAAACCCCATGAACAAAAACATTCAACGTTTTATGTTGGAAAGATGAAACAAATAACAACAACAACAACAATACCAAAAATAAAGAGGCAACAACAATAATAACGACAATAATAACAACAATAACAACAACAACAACAATAACAACAACAACAATAAGCATTGTTAAATTGCTGTAAAGAAAGGTTATAACATCAGCGAATTATTGAACTGGAGGGCGTTCAAGCAGAAACCCAAAAACATGGGAACGCTTGAACGTACAACGTCTTATTTGTACAACTCATTTGTGCGCACTGTACACACACACACACACACACACACACACACACACATACATACATACATATATACATAAGTACATACATACAAACAAACATATAAACACTCACAACAACAACTTACACACACACACATACATACACACAAACAAACATACAAACACAAACATACATACATACATTCATACACACATATATACACGCAAAATTAAACACACATACTTTGCATTTTTCCATCATAAACACGGTAGCATTTGGTGAGGTATTTGACGATACATTTAAACAAACACAAAATACGCGCGCACACACATACACGCAATCACATACGCACATTTTCACACATACACACGTACACAGTAAAATAAAAAGAATAACAAAATTTTTTTAACTGCTGGTATTGCATTAATTATAAAATGAATAATAACGATCAAAATAATACCGGCAAAAGCAATAATAATAATAATTATTATTATTATCATTGTTATAATAATAATATAATAATAATAATAACAATAATAATGATTTTTGGTAATGATATTTTTTATTGATTTTTAAAGAAAAATAATTATTATTACATTTTTAATGATGACGATTGTGATGCTAATGATCGCGATAATAGAGAAAAAAAAACTTGCATATGTTTTGTTTTTTTTATTCTATGCATTGTACTCTATCGCTTCTATAAATACGGTTCTTTGTTATATTTTGTCAATGTTTAAAAGTTCTTTGTTGTCGTTGACTTCCGGCGCGTGACTGTCCGTGTTTTTGTTTATGCTTTGTTTTCTATGCTGTTTCAGTTCGTTGTGATGTTTGTTGTTTATTGATGATGATGTTGTTGTTGCTAATGTTGTTGATGTGGTTGTTGTTGATGTTGTTGTTGATGTTGTTGTTGATGTTGTTGATGTTGTTGTTGATGTTTTTGTGTGGCGTCAAATTTGTTGATTATTTTTAAACTCGTTATCACCATCGTCATAATTGTTGTAATCATCATCATCATCATCAACATTGTTGTAATAATCATCATCATCATCATCAACATTGTTGTAATAATCATCATCATCATCATCAACATTGTTGTAATAATCATCATCATCATCATCAACATTGTTGTAATAATCATCATCATCATCATCAACATTGTTGTAATCATCATCATCATCATCATCAACATTGTTGTAATAATCATCATCATCATCAACATTGTTGTAATAATCATCATCATCATCAACATTGTTGTAATAATCATCATCATCATTATCATCATCGTTGTTGCAATTATCATCATCACTATCTTCATCATTATCAACACCATTAACATCATCGTCATCATCATCAAAGATAGCTATCGTTTATCTAAGAAATGACCAATGAAAACATTTCATCCATTGCACTCATTTATCACCCATGTGATTAATTTTTAATATCATTGTCATCATTATTAACATTTTATTTTATTGGTTCTACGAATCATTCATTTGTTCGTTCGTTCGTTCGTTTGTTCATTCGTTCGTTCGTTCGTTCATTCATTTATTCATTCATTCTTTCATTCATTCATTCATTCAATTATTTATTCATTAATTCATTTATTCATTCAGAGATAAAAAGAGAGAGAGGAAGATCTGAAAATAGAAAATCCACTTAACCAAAAAAATTATACAAAGTTAAAAAGCCTTGTATACATAGGAAGAAAAGTTTGTTTGCATTAAAAAAAATGTTTGCATAGATAAAAACAAAAAAACAAAATAAATTAAAAATCTATGCAAACAAAGAATTTTAAAAACATAGACAGAAAAAAAATGTAACCAAAAAATTTTAAATAAAAACAATTTGTTTTGTAAGTGAGATGAATGTCGGTTCAAACAAGACGTCTCATAAATTTGTTGCTGATTTTGTTGATGTTGTTGATGTTGATGTTGTGGAAATCTTGATAGTGATGTTATTGTTGTCGGCGTTGTTGTTGACGCGCGCGATAAATTAAGTTGATGTCACCATTATAGCGTCAGCACTATTAAAACTGTTGGCAATTTTGTTGATGCCATGTTTGTTAATGTTGTTGTTCATAATTTTGTTGTTATTGAAGTTGTGGAAGATGTTGTTATTGAAGTTGATGTTGTTGTTTAAGTTGTTGTTGAAGTTGTTGCTGTTGAAGTTGTTGTAGTTGTTGTTGTTGTTGTGGAGGTTGTTATTGTTGAAGTTGTTGTTGCTGAAGTTGTTGTGGTTGTGTTGTTGTGGTTGTTGCCAACACGTGTTGTTTACAATTCGCCAATGTTTATTATGTTTCTGGTTTACACTGGCGTCGCTCGTGAGGCGAATTTAAATAGGTGTGGTTTCGTCATCCTCATCATCATCATCACCAACATCTTTATCGTGATCGTTATCATCACGGTTATCATCATCATCATCATCGTCGTGGTTATCATTATCGTCATCGTCGTCGTCATCATCATCATCTTCATCATCATCATCATCATGGTTTTCATCATCATCATCATCATCGTCGTCGTCTGCATCAACAGCATTAGTAAAATTAATGGAGTTTTTAATGTTAAAAAGTGTGTATGGATGGAGGGATAATAAAAAGCAAATAATTATAATTATACTTTTTTATTGTTATTGTTGTTAAAAAATATAATTATTATTATCATTATTATAAAATTATTATTATTATTATCATTAATATTACACTATAATAAATAAAAAATTTCCGAGGCGTGACATTGAGCCATCAATCAAAATTATATATTGTTATACTGGTTATTGTTCTCTACCAAGTTATATTGTTTATTGTTACACTGCTACTTGTCAGGTTGTAATATAAGGATATGGGTTGGTTTCGTTTTCATTGTATGTTTTGATCTTTATTGTATGTTTTGATCTTTATTGTATGTTTTGATCTTCATTGTATGTTTTCAGGTTTTTTGTATGTTTTCATCTTTATTGTATGTTTTCATCTTTATTGTATGTTTTCAGAATTATTGTATGTTTTAAGAATTATTGTATGTTTTCAGAATTATTGTATGTTTTCAGAATTATTGTATGTTTTCATCTTCATTGTATGTTTTCATCTTTATTGTACGTTTTCATCTTCATTGTATGTTTTGATCTTCATTGTATGTTTTCTTTTTCATTGTATGTTTTGATCTTCATTGTATGTTTTCTTTTTCATTGTATGTTTTCATCTTCATTGTATGTTCTTAGATTTATAAGTGGGCAAGCAATGTTTCAAACATAAGTTGACGTAGATTGTTACTGATATGTTGATTCAATTAAATCTCACTGATTCACATTTCTGATCCTCGACTTCCGTCTTGTTCTTTCTTGTCCTTGTTCTCCCGGCTGCCAACTGGTTACTAACTATACCAAACAACTAACCTCTAGCTACATCATGGTTTCCTTTCTTCCTCCAACTTCTGAATGGTTTCAGCCAAGCTCTTTCATTTCGGCTGTCTGTTTAATTTAAATTAAATGTATGGCATACCTATATGTATAACTTGACTATATATATATTATATATATATGTCTATATATATATATATATAATATATATATATATAATATATGTATATATTATATATATATATTTACAATAATAAATGATAATTATAGTCATAAGCAATGAAATTGCGACACGCATCAGTACACATTAAACAATGGTAAAATATTTGTATGTATGTATGTATGTATGTATATGATATAAAACATTTATACAAATATATACAATTGTGTATAAATGTATTCAAAGTGTGTATACAAATTATGTGTAAATGTATAATGAGTGTATACAAATGTGTATAGATATTCATAAATATTTGATAAGATGTATAGGAATTATAGAGAATTCTACGTAGAATTTTCTATGCTACATGCATACAAAATACATAATGTATACAAAATACATGTAAATTGTATACAAGATACATACAAAATACATGTAAGTTGTATACAAGATGCATACAAATTTGATACAAAATACGCGAAACAGTTCAACAGCGCTTCTGAGCTAGTGACGCGTTTATGATTTATTTGGCATTGTTTCGAATCTACAATTCTATTGATGTTCATGAACTATGCACTGTTTCTTCTTTTATTACTTTCTTATTTTGTTCATTCATTCATTTATTCATTCATTTGTTCGTTCGTTCGTTCGTTCGTTTGTTTATTCATTCATTCATTCACTCGTTCGTTCTTTCACTCGTTCATTTGTTCATTCATTCTATCGTTCTGTTATTACTGTCTTCATTCATTCATCCATTTATTTCTATTTTCCGGTTATAAGCTTAGGTTTGTGTATTTTTTAGTTTTCTTCTTGCTCTCTTTCTTTCTCTTTTTCTCTCTCTCTCTCTTTCTCTTTTACTCTCTCTCTCTCTCTCTTTCTCTCTTTTTTACTTTTTCTTTTTTCTTTTTAGCTTTTTAATCTTTTTCTACATTTGTTTTTTTTTCATTTGTCTTAGTCCACAAGTTTTAGCCTACTTTTTATTTTGTTACATGTGTTTCATTCGTTCATTCACCACCTATCCATTCATCAATTCATTTATCCATTCATTCATCCATTCATCCATCCATCCATCTACTCATACGTTCATTTGTTCTCAGTATTTTATACCAATAAATTCATCATCAAGTGCAGCCTTGTACGAACACGTAAGAAGTAAGGATATGACGAATTTAGCGTTTTTTTCGATTGTATGATTGCTTGTATGTTCATCGCGTGTTTGTATTTTTTCATGTTTGTATTTTTTCATGTTTGTATTTTTTCCTGTTTGTATTTTTTCCTGTTTGTATTGTTGTTGTTTGTATGCTTGCGTGGACGTTTGTATGTTTTTCTATAAGTACGTATGTTTGTTGTATGTATGTTTGTATGTATGTTTGTATACCGGTTTGAATATTTGTATGTTTGTTTGTATGTTTGTTTGTAAGAATTTTTAGTTAGTTTGTTTGTATGTTGTTCGTACCCACATACATAAAAACAGTCATGAAAAAAGCAGATACACACACATGCAGTTCAACGCTTTGCAAGTATTGACAGTTATGCAAGCCTACAAAATATTTGTATGAAAAGGAGAGAGAAAGAGAAAGATAGATAGAGAGAGAGAAAGAGGAAGGAAGGAAAATATAGCGAAAGAATGAGAATGAGAGAGATTGCAAGAGAAAGAAAAAATTCATTCAATTTACTAATAAAGATAAAATATAAAAAAAGTCGGAGAGGGAAAGATAGATAGACAGATAGACAGACAGATAAGTAAATAGACAGATAGATAGATAGATAGACAGATAGGTAGATAGATAGATAGATATACAGATAGATAGACAGACTGACGGACAGACATAGAGAGAGAGAAAGAGAGAGAGAGAAAGAGAGAGAGAAAAAGAGAGAGAGAAAGAGAGAGCAATAATTATTTCTTTACTGTATTATCTTCTTAAACGTTATAGTGAAATTAATTTTTTAAAAATCTCCCAAAAAATAACATTTTCTTTTCCCTCTCTTCAATTTAGCTGTGCTACCCCCGAACAACTTAGGAATAAACCATTGGCAGACTTGAGCCTACTGGATGTTATCAACGCATCATCATTATCATTACCGTCTTCATCATCATCGTCTTCATCATCATCTTCATCACCATCATCATCTGTGTTCTCATCATCATCATCGTCGTCATCATCGTCGTCATCCTTCAAGCGATTATACATGAAAGGTAGATCGAAGAACAGTAAATTAATTTTAAATCAGAGACGGAGCGATTATGATGATGATGACGATGATCATCATCATCATCATGACGAAGACGATGATGATGATGATGGTGATGACGATCATTACAATGACTTTTACGGGGACGATGATGATGATGATGATGATGACGATGAAACTGATAGAACGAGCAAAGCGAAAGTAG
>NW_008704623.1:621337-648215 GCF_000326865.2 Helobdella robusta | reverse complement strand
TTGAGGAACATATCCGTCATCAATAAAATTAAAAACAAACACAACAACATCAACATCAACAATAGCATCGGTAACAGGAATAATAAGAATAGCATTAACAAAAAACACAACAAAATCAGTAGCCAGTCTAAAACTAACAACAACAACAGCAGCAGCAGCAGCAACAACAGCAACAATAACAACAACAACAACCGCAAAAAAGATGCGAAAAAATTTATCATATCGCCGACAAAGACATCAACAACAATAAGACCGTTCGAAAAAAATGTTTCACCGTTTCCAGACCAAAACAACAACAACGTCAAAGAAAATGACGCCATCCACAACATCAACAAAAATGGCGTAATCAACAACAACAACAACAACAACATCGACGATGACGACAACATGATTATCGAGAATGCTCAATTCGAAATCAGTTAGTAGACCGACCTGAAAGTGATTTTGAAACAATTTTTATGAGAAATAATTTTTAATAATATTAATGCAGAAAGTGCTACCAACACGCGCGCGCGCACACCACACACACCGAAACAAGCACACACACACACACACATATACACATCTCCACAATCTCACACACATATATACATCTCCACAATCCCACACACATATACATATCAAAAAGTCTCAATAAACATCACATTCTCAAATATTTAGATAAAAGCTAAGAAATTTGCACTATATATATATATATATATATATATAAGTATTTTTATTTATTTATTTATAAATATTTCCCATTTAAACGAATTAAATTTAAATAAATAATTAACAATAACTAAATCCAACACCTCATTTCAAAAATCTAAAAAAAAATTTCAAAAAATTCATCTCCTAAAAAAAACTAGACCCGAACAAAAAACAACAACAAAGCGTAAACGGCAACATCAACAACGACATCAACAACAAAAACAACAACAACAACGACGACATCAACAACATCAACAACAACAACAACTTCAAAAACAACAACAGCAACAAGTTACCGTTCCTACTAACCAGTGCATTAATGGTTGTATTGGTTGCTGTCTTACTGGCCATATTCCTACTCTGCTACTGCATCTTCGTAAATTATTTCAACAAAAAGAGCTCGTGCAAGCGAAATTATAAGCAAAAAAAGTTTCCTAAACGATATTCTCACGATAAAAAATACTGTAGTAAGTTATCGAAAAGAGCCATTGATGACGACGTTGTGGTCGCTACCTCGACCACTTCCGCTGACGTCATTTCTAAATTAGAACTACAAAAACCGTTTTTATCCGATTCGAAGAAACCCGACGCGGAAAAAAATATAAATAGTTGTTATTATAACACAAATTATAATGTGAATAATAAAAATAATAATCATAATTATCTTAGTAATAATAAGAATGATAATAAATACAACGATGATAATGAGTGTGTGAACAACAACAAAAAAGTCGCGTCCCAGAAAGCAAGTAACAACTCAAGCAACAACGCAAGAAACTGCGTTAAAGGCTGCAACAATAATGACAAAAGTGTCAACAACAACATATCGACCAACAGTACATCAACCAACAACACATCAACCAACAACTTAAACCACGGGCCAACAAACACCCACGACATAAACAACAACAACAACAATAACAACAAAATAAACACACCATCCAACCAAAAAATCGGGTTAAAGGTCACCAATAAAAATAACACAGTTTCTTTTTCGGATCCGACGCATCTAAAACCAGCAAATACGTCATCAACATCAACAACAACATGCCAAAAACTACAAAACCAGGCAAAAAACAAAGATGGCGTCGAAAATAGGATTGGCGAGCGAATTAATAATTCAAACGATTTTAAAAATAATGATTACAACGTGCGGTACCTAAAATCCGGTGGGGATATTTCACTAATTCCGGCACGAGATGTCAATCATGAAGGGCCCAGACGTGTATACACGTGGACAGATTTTTGAAATGAATTCACCTGCGTTTCATATTTTTTTTGTGGAAATTTTATTATTGTTATTATTATTATTATATTATTATTATTTAAATTTTATTTTAATTTAATTTTTTTTTAATCATGACTATTTCTCTATTAATTAACCAATTATTGACTTTACGCATTTGATGAAAAATAAAAGATCTGTACCCATTATTATTATTATATTATTATTATTATTATCTGTAAGTGTTATTATCTGTAATGATATCTTTTCATTGTTATTATTATTGTTGTTGTTGTAAGATTGTTATTCTTACTTCAGTTATTATTATTAATTATTACTGTTATTAATAATAGTTTTATGTTACTAAAATATTACTACTATCAACTAACTAGTCTGTCTTTGTGACTGTTTAAAACTAGTATAACAAATAATAATTAATTAATTATTATTATTTTTATTTTATCGTTATAATTGTTGTTATTTGTTTTTTGAAGTTATTATTGAATTTAAAAAACTTGTACAGAACATTTCTAAATAATTATAGTTACGTTAACATAATTTTCAATAACAGAATCAAATTAAAATAAAATAAAATATATAATACGTACAGATAACATTGACAAGCAGAGGTATTTATTTCTCGTGAAATTCTCTTAATTATTTACTATTGAAAGCAAATATTTTTCTAGCGAGAAATATTTGGCGAACAATTTTTTGGCGATGATTTTCATCTGGTAAACTAGTCACGAAATTTTGGAATATCTCATAAAGAGCATTTGAACGTTTCGCACGAAGAATTACCTGTCGCTTGCGACGCGCGGCGAAAATAATTTTATCGTGAAAATCTCGAAAGTTGTTTGTTTTTTGTCTGATTATTTTTCATTTTAATTTGAAAATGACTTTATTTATTTTGTTTTTTAACTTCTTTCAGTTGAAAATATGGACCTGCTGAAATTCTGATTAGGTAATTTTTGAGGTGTAGCAACATTTTTTAAGTTATTTTCATAAGTTATATCAAAAAATTCTCTTGTTAGAATTAAATTCTTGCGGAAATTAATAAAAAAGTTGATATGGGAAGAGTCAATAAAATACCAAAGTACTCAAAATACTAGTTTTTATAAATGAATTAACTTCGGAGAAAAAATAAAATTAATTTTGAAATATGAGAACGGTTAATATTTCAATACAAGAAATTATATTTATGACTAATAATAATTTTAATTAAGTTTAATTATAGTGAATTATAATAAATTTATATTCAAATATCAGAAAATTTCAGACTGAAGTCAATCAGTGAATTGGTCCAGAGCAACTCTCGATGTATGGACAGCTGTTTTGCGTACTCCTCACATAATTCAAATTCCTCCCGGATAATGTCTCTTTGTTTTTGCACTAGTTTCGGAACTGGTGTGCTCGGATCGCTCTCTAGACCAATCAAAAACTCTTGCATCTCTCTGATGGTTGCTTTGTCAGTCATGTTGTCTACGCGTTGCATGACTTCAGTGTACAGCGTTTCGTTCGTTCTTAAAATCGCCATTTCTCTTAATACTGTATCACTTTTTAGTCCTTCCGATTTAAAAATTGTCAGAAAAGTTTCATATATTACCATATGAGCGTCCGGATTTGCTTTGTTCACAATGGAGCGGTTACTCCTAAACATCGAGTATCCGATGTTTACGAGTATCTTCTTAAAATAGAGAAAGGAATTTAATAGAAGCAAATCATCTGGAACACTCAAATTTTTCTGAATATCTACAAAATGTCGTGAGCTGTTAGTGCTGGCAAAAAAATCCATTTTCACTAATCTCACTCTCTTTGGTCTCGGTGTTGTAGTTATAATGTTCAGTTGGTGGTTCAAATAGAGCAACCGGTTGGTTTGAATTTTATAAATGTATCGATCGTTTTGTGCCTTCCTTTCAACGTTTGATCTCGAAGTGTCGGGTTCGCCGGCTTCCAACTCTTTTATTTGATGATCTAATTGCGCTGCTTTCTTGAAAAGTTCAATATATTTACTGCCATTTGCAGCGTATTTCTTGGTATGTATGTCCCAGAGCAAGATGAACTTTACCTGGTGGAACTCGTTTAGGAGGAATTCCATCAGTCGGCGACGATTCCAGTAATCAAGCAGCTTCTTGTTGTAGATGAACTTGACGATGAGATTTACATCCTCCTCATTCTCTACGCCAGACTCCACTGATTTGCAATGTCTCGCTATGTATCGTCGTTCCAGAGACAGAAAATCTCTGAATTTTTTCTCGTTCTCATCCAACTTAACAATCCATTCGTCTCTCATTAGATCCAGCATCTCCTTCATTTGCAACGCTTCAGTCTGATCTTCAAACGATAACATACGCTTTATATACGGTCTTATTGTTGTTCTCACCATTTTACTCTCGACTTTGTTCTTATGATGGTCATACAGCCATCGTTGCTTTGCTGTCAGTAGGTCGTTAACCGTCAGTTCTTTCACAATCTTACCACACATCTGACTGAAGGCATCAAAGGTGTGATCAGATTTCGCCGCGAAAATAATAGGCATACGCGTCAGCAGCCGGATAATAAATACAAGCAACAACATGATCAACACTATCAGTTATAAATATAATCTTTGAGAGACTTTGGTGCTAATTAATTTAGTAGTCAGATTGAATTTTTGAGTTAAAATAATTTGACGTTGCACGAGATGGCCAGAGTGGGATCAGAAAAATATAAACAAATTCGAATTTAATTACGGCTGTGTTACGAATTCACTTGACAACGTCATAAAGGTATTTAAAAGTGCATTTAGATGTATAACTCAATTCGCCACCATGAATTATTCAAATCCAACAAGCCTAAATCTTTGTATAAAAATACCAAAACAGAGATCCTGAGATCCTCGCCCATAACATGTTGAGTTGTTGCACGCGAACCTAGAGACACTGTGTGTTTGTTGTTGTTGTTGTTGCTGGTACCTTCGACTGAGAATTTCTGTAATAGTGAATAATAATAATATAATAATAATTATATAATATAATATAATATAATATAATATATTAATAAATAAAATCAATTTAATAAATTTCGTTTTTTAAATTTAGGCATCCATAAACATCAACAATAAGTTTTAAATGAAATTATTTTTTCAATATGATTTTCATGAAAAGTTTTTTTTCAAGATAGTGGTACTCAAATATATCAAGATAGTGGTACTCAAATGTGTGGGCGCATGTGTGTGTCACGCACACTGCAGTAAAGTTACGGTGAGTGTGTGCGTGTATATGTGTTGTGTGCGTGTGTGTGTTTGTATACATTACAGTAAAAAAAGGCTGGCACGTATGTGAACGAATACCTACACATACACAAACACAAAGGAACAGAAACACATACATACAAACATGATCAACAAAAATGCATACACAAGATACAACCCAGCATATTTAAATAATCTAAATATATACATATAATATATATATATATATATAATATATATATACATATACATATACAGATTATATATATATATATATATATATATACACACGCTTATTGATCTTCTAATACAAGCAGCTGTGTGTGTACGTAAATGGAAAGCGAAGCATTTTTACAAGCATTCATACATACATTCATACATACAAACATACATAGATACATAGATACATACATACATACATACATACATACATACATACATACATACATACATACATACATACATACATACATACATACATACATACATACATACATACATACATACATATTTACCGCTATTTTTAGATACAAAACTACAGAGCACAAATTATTTTTGGCAAATATTACTATTGTCAAACGTGTTGTCACATATGTAATTCTATCGCCTATTGATTGCGCTAATTAACAGGTTAGCAAGTTTATTATTAATTATTTTATATTTATGTTATTTTATTGTTTAAAATTATCTAAATTATGTTAAATAAAATTTATATATAAAATATATCTAAAATACACCGATTGCAAACAAAACACATAGCAACACTAACAGCTACAACTCTGCTTTTACAAACCTGCTTTTACTAATTTTATTCTTATCGGGATATCCAGTTTTAACTGACTAGCCAGTTCATATATTTATATATGTACACAAACATACAAACATACAAACATACATACATACATACATACATACATACATACATACATACCAACAAACAAACACACACACACATCTTATTAATACTATGATTTTTAATGTGTGTCGTATTTTAATCGTCGTTTTTCTAAATGTTATTTAGCTGTTAGAGAAGAGTTTTATTTGATTTTAAATTTCAAAAATGTAAATAAAGTATCCTTATATTTATTTTTTTATCTAAAACAACAGCAACAACAAGACACACCCCAACAAATCTACAGGATAAAAAACGACAAACAAACAAGCCACAAACATACAAAAATCAACGTTAACGAAAACAACAACAACAATAACAACAGACAACAACACAAAACCCCAACACAAAACAACAAACGAACAACACCAACCAATCAACACCTAACCAGCAAACAACACCAAAATCAACACCCAAGTTATAGAGAAAACGACAAACAAACAACAACATTTACAATAAAAAACAACAACAACAAACACCACAAAACACCAACCAAACGACAAGAAACACCTACCCACTCAAAAAAACCCAAACTACCCCCAGAAAGGATGGGATCTTTATACAGAAGTGAGGAAATGACCCTGTGCCAACTTTTCTTGCAGGCTGAAGCGGCCTACGCGTGTGTCTCGGAACTGGGAGAACTCGGATTAGTGCAATTTAGAGATGTGAGTTACGGATTTTATGGAAGTTTTTCGGGAATTTTTTTTGGGCCTTTTTGGAATGGATTACGGAGTTCGTGGGATAGCATTCACAAATGGGAGTTGGTTACTCTGGGTCCTGAAACTCGATTTAATCAGATTCAATTAACCTTTCGTGTCGCTGAAAATGTTTAAAAAATATTTTTTATGTTTGAGGTGAAAGATAATCTTAACAACAGTTAAAGATAATGTTAAATTCAATCTTATAATAATATTTCAACCAATTTCGCCCCATTCCATTCTACCAGCTAAATCCGGACATCAACGCGTTTCAAAGAAAATTTGTAAACGAAGTCAGACGATGCGAGGAGATGGATCGGAAGTTAAGTAAGTTTCCGAATATTTTATTTTTATAATTATTTAATAATAATTAAATTATTATTATTTACTATTGTTATTATTATTAATTCATATTTTAAGAGAATTTGAGCATTAGCTACCTTTAGAATGTTATATGGTAGGATCTCTTTGCAAAAACGAATCTTCTTTGCCATTATACCATTTTTGTGACCCTATCATATTAATATTTCGGGAATTTCTTCAAATTTTCATTAAATCAAACTGCGTTTTTGGTATTATAAATGATAAAAGTGAATATAGAAAAATCAAAATACGATTGAAATTATGAGCGAAGGGTTTTTGGAGAAGGAAATCAAGAAAGATGGGATTCCCATTCTGGATACGGGTGACAGTCCGGACGCTCCAGCTCCCAGGGAGATGATTGATCTCGAAGTACGTGCGGTGGGGCTTGCGGTAAAATTACTGCTTTTGTCGTGTTTTAGTTGCTGCTGCTTATGTTTCTGATGTTGTTGTTGTTGTTTGCATTATCATCCCAATTCTTATCCAATTCTCATCACAACATCATCTTCACTATTAGCATAATCATCGTCGTTCCAATATCATCATCGTCATTGCCATCATCATCATCATCGTCGTCGTCGTCATCATTAGTCCACTTTCGAAAAACTGGAGAACGAGATGAAAGAAGTTAATGCGAACACGGAGGCTCTCAAGAGGAATTTTCTTGACTTGACTGAACTCAAGCAAATCCTCAAAAACGCCCAAACCTTTTTTGCCGAGGTTATAACATCCTCATTGCCATCATCATCTTTATCATCATCACCATCGTCATCGCCATCATCATTGCTATCACTATTATCATCAGCAGCAACTGCTGCAGCAAAATTACATTCATTATCTTCATCATCATCTTCATCATCGTCGTCATCATCCTCTTTATAATATACTTCCTCACCTTTCACATTATCGTAATTTATATAGTAATTCATCATCGCCACAACCATCGTCACCACATCGCATCGCCACCATCGCAACTACATCATCGTCATTCAGGCTATGACTGATCAAGCACTAAGCGAAGACGCCAGCGTTTTGTTGAGCGAGGAAAAAACAGCAGCCACTTCGGGGCAGCCACAGAGATTAGGGTAAGTGAGGGTCAGAGTCCCAAGAGGGCTGTTGTGTCTTTGTTGTTCGTAGCCGTGAAAATACTATAGAAGTAATTAATTTCGAATCCAATTTACAATTTGCCAATTGGAAAGATTGAATTGGGTTATTCTTCGATTTTAAAATTAAATTAAAAATTTTATTTGGTTATTCGTTTGCTCGGCCCCCCCTCTCTCTCCATTCATAATCTGATATGCGATCCGTTCTTTCCATGAAATTTGTCAATTTTTTTTTATCAGAATTAATTAAAAATTAATCAATCAGTTGTTCAAACTAACAAATTAACAATAATAACTAATAATTAATCTGATTTTCGTATTTTATTTTAATAAAAGAATGAAAATAAAAAAAATCTCTATTTTAAAACATTTTTTTTTCCGAAAAAGATTTGTAGCGGGGGTGATATTAAGGGAGAGGGTGCCGGCCTTTGAACGGCTTCTCTGGAGGGCATGTAGAGGTAACGTTTTTCTCAAGTTGGCCGAGGTGGATGGGCCCTTGGAAGACCCTGTGACGGTTAGTTGGTCGGTAAGGGGATTAATTTGTTGATTGGTTGGTTGATTGATTGGTTAATCGATTCATTGGTTGGTTAATTGATTCATGGATTGGTTAATTGATTAATTGATTGGCTTATTGATTGATTGGTTGGTTAGTTGGTGCTGATTTGTTGGCTGGTTGATGTTGATTGATTGATCATCATTATCGTCATCTCTAGGGTGACCAGGTTAACAAATCGGTCTTCATCATCTTCTTCCAGGGTGACCAATTAAAAGCCAGGGTCATCAAAATTTGCGAAGGGTTAATCATTATTCAATTTGCTAATTAAATCATTAATTAATTAACTTACTCACTCAATTAATTATTCAATTAAACATTTGTTTTTCTAAATACCAAAGACAAAACAAACATTACACATTATGTTATGATTAATGCGTCAAAATCAACAAAATCATACAAGAACCTTTATGAATTCGAACTCGGCCTCTGAGGCATAGAAGCCAGCGGCTCTAACCATTCAGCTACTTCAAATAACCCTATACAAAACATCAACAACACAACAGTTTTCGGGCCACACTTTACCCGTGCCCCGAGACGCAAGTGGAACGTAAGGAGATGTCAGCAGGGGTCATGGCCAGGATCGAAGACCTTAACACAGTACTGATGATGATGACGACGACGATGATGATGATGATGATGACGATGATGATGGTGATAATGATGACGATGATACAACGACAATGATATCCTATCATAACTATCATTAACATAATCATCATCATCACCGTTAAGGTCTTGAGTCAGACGCAAGACCATAGGACTCGAGTTCTCATAACAGCCGCTAAAAATATCAAAGTATTTTTTTTAACTTTGCCATCTGAAGAAATTTTTTTAATTTTTTGGTTTAAAAAACGAAACCAAAATGATTGAATGAATGAATGAATAAATGAATGAATGAATGAATGAATGAATGAATGAATGAATGAATGAATGAATGAATGAATGAACGAATGAACAAACGAACGAACGAACGAACGAACGAACGAATGAATGAATGACCAATCAATCAACCAACCATGAACGAACGAATGATTGAATGACCAATCAATCAACCAATCGACCAATCAAATCCAGGTGTGGTTCATAAAGGTACGCAAGATCAAATCCATCTACCACACTCTGAACATGCTGAACATCGATGTGACTCAGAAATGCTTGATCAGCGAGTGCTGGTGCCCCGTTAAAGATTTGGAAAAGATACAGATGGCGCTAACTAGAGGAACGGTTAGTTGATTGGTTGGTTAGTTGGTTGGTTGGTTAGTTAGTTGATTGGTTGGTTAGTTAGTTGATTGGTTGGTTAATTGATTGGTTGGTTGATTGGTTGGTTGGTTGATTGGTTGGATGGTTGGTTGGTGGGTTGGTTGGTTGGTTGGTTGGATGGTTGGATGGTTGGTTGGCTGGATGATTGGTTGGATGGTTGGTTGGC
The DNA here is from genome assembly GCF_000326865.2 of Helobdella robusta. NCBI lineage: Eukaryota > Metazoa > Annelida > Clitellata > Rhynchobdellida > Glossiphoniidae > Helobdella > Helobdella robusta. The sequence goes on along the minus strand of NW_008704623.1, from coordinate 638,030 downwards.
TGGATGATTGGTTGGTGGGTTGCTTGATTGTTTGGATGGTTGATTGGTTGGTTTAAAAATGCTACTTTAAAAAAATAATAATTTTCCAATTAACAACATTCATCAAAGCATCTACAAGAGGACCAACATCATTCCCACCATTCCCAACACAAACTTCTTCATTCCCACCAACAGCACCATCATTCCCAACACAAACATCCTCATTCCCACCAACAACATTCCCGACACAAGGAACGTAGCGGCAGCAGCGTTCCCTCGATCCTGAACCGCATGGAGACCAGCCAGCAGCCTCCCACTTACAACTGCACGAACAAGTTCACTGAGGTTTTCCAGTCTGTTGTAGATTCATACGGTGTATCAACCTACCTGGAGATTAACCCAGGTGTTCTTGTTGTTTTTGATGATGATGATGATGGTGATAACTATGGTGTTCTTGTTGTTGTTGATGAGGATGATGATGGTGACGACTTTGGTGTTCTTGTTGTTGGTGAGGATGTCATCATTGAGAATAATCCAGGTTGTGATGATCGGTTCATTGTTGATGATGATGGTGGTTGTGACTATGGCGGTAATGATGATTATTATGGTGGGGGTGATGATGATGATGATAATTATGATGATGATGATGATGATTATGATGATGATGATTATGATGATGATGATGATAAAATAGTGGTAATGATTGTAGTGCTGATTATGATGATGATGATATTTATAAGACTAGTTTTGTACTGACCTAAATGAAGTCATTTCAAAAAATATGAAGTTTATGACAAAAGCCATACATATAGTTTAACAGTTCACATTAATTTTTATTCACTCATTCAAACAACCGCTCGCTCACTCACTCACTCACTCATTCCATCACTCACTTGTTCTTTCACTCACTCATTCTCTCAATCACTCCTTCACTCACTCATTCACTCACTCAATCATCTACAGCTCCATTCACCATCATCAGCTTCCCATTCCTGTTCTCACTGATGTTCGGTGACGCTGGGCATGGTCTGGTGATGCTGATGGTTGCACTCTGGATGGTTCTCTTTGAAAAGAGGTTGATGAAACAAAAGACCGATAATGAGGTACGACTACTACTGCTGCTACTACTACTGCTGCTGCTACTGCTGCTGCTGCTACTACTGCTGCTGCTACTACTGCTGCTGCTACTGTTACTGCTTTTGCTGTAATGATGATGGTGATAGTGAAGATGATTCTAGTGATAATGATACTGATGATGATAGTGATGATGATGACAACGATGATGAAGATGATGATGATGAAGATGATGAAGATGATGATGAAAATGATAATGAAGATGATGATGACGACGATGATGATGTACGTACACGCAAACAGATATGGAACATATTCTTTGGTGGCCGATACATCATCTTACTGATGGGAGCTTTCTCAGTCTATTCCGGTCTCATGTATAACGACTGTCTCTCCAAATCCATCAACATATTTGGGTCGAAGTGGAAGCCTGGCCCAGATAAATACGATACGTTAGTTGAGTTGGTTCTTAGTCTAATGGGCAGTTATACGCGAGGATATGTAGTAATTCAAAGTAATTGGGTCAACCAAATTGAAACGTGATGACCTAGATACATATGTATGTAGTAATTTAAGATAATTTGGTCATATCTGGGTCGAGGTGGAAGCCTGGCCCAGATAAATACGATACGTTAGTTAAGTTGGTTCTTAATCTAATGGGCAGTTATACACAAGGATATGTAGTAATTTAAAGTAATTAGGTCAACTAAATAGAAGCGTGATGACCTAGATACATATGTATGATGTATATGTGAAATTAATTGTTTAGTTGCATATGGATAGGCACAAATGATCAGTGTAATTGCCTACAAAAGATCTTGTGCCGAAAAAATATTTATAACTTATCTTTTAATTTCGTAATTGTATAAAAATATTTTCATCAATTAATTATTTTTACTCCGTAATTAATTATAATCTTTAATACCCCTCACCAGCGAATTCCTCCACAAGAATCCACATAGCACTCTCGATCCCACCAACAACACGGACTACACCGGATATCCCTATCCTTTTGGCATGGACCCCGTCTGGATTATTATTAATTATTTTTTATTACTTTTTAATTACTGTTGTTATTAAGTACTATTATTATTAATTATTATTATTGTTATAATTATTATCTTTAGTAGTAGTGATAGTAGTAGTCGCAGCAGTACTAGTAGTAGTAGTAGTAGTAGTAGTAGCATTAGTAGTAGTAGTAGCAGTAGAAGTAGTAGTAGTAGTAGTAGTAGTAGCAGTAGTAGTAGTAGCAGTAGTAATAATAGTATTAGTAGAAGTAGTAGTAGTAGTATAACATTAGTAATAGAAACAACATCAGCAGGAGTAGTAGTATCAGTATTAGTAGCTGCACAAACAGCAGCTGTGGTAGTAGCTGCAGTAGTAGTAGTAGTGGCGGCTGTAGTAACAATAGTAGTAATATAATATATAGTATAATATGCTTATTACACATTACACACGCGCGGCTAGATATGGATGGTGGCGTCGAATAAAATCACCTGGTTAAATTCCTACAAGATGAAGATCAGTGTGGTATTTGGAGTGGGACAGATGATCTTTGGTCTAATTCTCAGTCTGCAGAACCACAGGTAGCCACACGACGGACCACACCACACGGCGCTTACTGTCGCGTGGTTGACCCTGACATCCACGCACGCGCACACACACACGCGCGCACACACACGCACACATTTTAATTAATTAACATAACGTATGGTTATAGTTCAATAACATTTTAATGAATTTAAATTTTAATTAATTAACATAACGTATGGTTATAGTTCAATAATTGTTGTTAGTTTTGTAAGGATTGTATTGTTATTGCTATTTTAATATCAGGAGTAATAACAGTAATGTTTTTATTATTACTGTTCTTTTCTTTCTTCCTCTTCTTCTTCTCTTTCTTCTTCTTCTCCCTTTTCTTCTTCTTCTTCTTATTATAATTATTATTATTATTTTTATTTATGCTCCAAGTTATAATTATATAATTTGAATTCATTCATATTCTTCATTGCTTTCTGATCTAACAGAGGAGTTATTAAATTATAAAATTGTTTCTAAGATTCCGCAAGGACTCGCTGTCAATAATTTGCGAATTTCTACCACAAATGATCTTCATACTTTGTATCTTTGGCTACCTCATCATACTCATCCTCTACAAGTTCATTAACATCGATGCTTCACAGGCTGCCTGCGCTCCCAGCTTGCTGATTGGTGGGTAATTTGCTGATGTGGATGCTGATTGGTCGGTTATTTGTTGATGTTGATGAAGATTGGTTGGGTTTTTTTTGGTGTTTATGATGATTGGTGGGTTTTTTGTTGAAGTTGATGATGATTGGTTGGTTTTTTTTGTTGATGTTGATGATGATTGGTTGGTTTATTTGTTGATGATGAATGGTTGGAATTTTTTGGTGTTGATGATGATTAGTTGGGTTTTTTGTTGATGTTAATGATGATTGGTTGGTTTTTTTGTTGAAGATGTTGATGAAGATGGTGAAAATGATAATGATGGTGATGAAGATGAAAATAATAAAAACGATGATAATAATGATGATGAAGATGATGATTATGATGATGATTATGATGGTGCTACTCAAGGTCTGATCAACATGTTCCTGATGAATTATCCTGAAGAGCCTTGCAGCGCAAAGGAATTTTATTCTGGGCAGGTCAGCCATCATCGTCATCATCATCATCATCGTCATCTTTTGTCATTATTATCGTCATCATTCTATTTTCATCATCGTCATCATCATCATTTTCTATCATCATCATCGTATTGCTATTATCATCATCATATTACAATCATCATCATCATCATCATCATATTGCTATCATCATCGTCATCAGAAAGGCTTCCAGATTTTTCTGTTGCTAGTGGCTGTGGCTTGCGTTCCCTGGCTCCTAATTGCCAAACCTGTGATGTTGAAAAGGAGAAATGACGCGAAGAATAATAAGGTGATGACATGACGGTGGTGCTGATGATGACTACGACGATGATGATGACAATAATAATAATAACAATAATAATAATAATACTGATGACGATGACGATACTAATTATGATGCTGTATTTGTGTTTTCGATGATGTTGATGATGATGTTGATGATGATAACAATGAGTGGGAGGAGGAAGATGAGTTGTTGATGATGATTGTAGCGATGACTCAGATCATCATCATCATTATCAGGGAAATAAGTTACCGTTTGAACACAAACTGGAAGATGGCCTTGATGTCAACGCTACCAAAGATCATGAAGAAGAAGTTATTATTATTATTATTGTTGTTGTTGTTGTTATTGTTATCATTATTATTATTTTTAGTTGTAGTAATAGTAGTAGTAGTAGTAATAGTAGTAGTAGTAGTAGCAGCAGTAGTAGTAGTAGTAGTAGTAATAGTAGTAGTAGTGGTAGCAGTAGTAGTAGTAGTAGTAGCAGTAGTAGTAGCAGTAGTAGCAGTGGTAGTAGTAGTAGCAGCAGCAGTAGTAATAGTGGTATAATAATAATAATTATTATTATTCTTTTTATATTCCAGTTTAACATGGGAGAGATAATTGTCCACCAGTGCATTCACACCATCGAGTATTGCCTGGGCTGTATTTCTCACACGGCTTCCTACTTGAGATTGTGGGCTCTCAGTTTGGCACACGCTGGTAAACAGTGTGTGTGTGTGTGTGTGTGTGTGTGTGTTTGTGTGTGCGTCTGTGTGTGTGTTTGTGTTATTTTCTCATTTTCTCTTTCGGTTGAATGCTTAAACTTCAGTTCCTGACTTTGACTGTAAGGATTGTGTAGAGAGTGTACGTGTTTGTGTGTGTATAATTATATATATGTGTGTGTATGTGTGTTTGTTTGTTTGTGTGTGCGTGTGTTTGTGTGTGTTTGTTTGTTTGTGTGTGTGTGGTGTGTGTAAATTTTTTTCTTTTTGAGCAGGCACGCCGTGTTTGGTGTTGTGTTTTTGTTTATATAGGTGTGTTCGTTTGTTTGTTTGTATGTATGTGTGTGTGCGTGCGTGTGTGCGTGCGTGTGCATGTGCGTGTGTTTATTATTTATTTTATTATGAATATTATTGTTTCATATTTAATTATTGCTCAGAACTCTCCGAAGTCCTATGGAACATGATCTTCAGAGTAGCGTTGAAAATGAGTGGATGGCCGGGAACGGTTTATTCATTGAAATTATTTTCAAATTATTTCTAAAATCTGTTGCTATAATTATGACATAATTATTAATTATTGCAATCATAATTATAACATAATTATTAATTATTGCAATCATAATAACACGTTATTCTCACTCGTTTGGTCTTTTTCAGCTCAGAAACAAGCCTCTTTAACCTACATAAACACACACACACAAACAAAAAAACACACTCACACACACAAATACACACACTTATTCACACACACATACAAACACACTCACACACACATGCAAACAAACACAAATACACACACAGCATATTTGAGTTAGTTATAGATAAAATATACCTGCTAGGTGGCCACCTTTCTTTTATTTGCTCCCTGGGCTTTTTTAACGATAACGATATTGCTACTTATGGAAGGGCTGTCCGCATTTCTGCATACACTGAGATTGCATTGGTTGGTTGGTTGGTTGGTTGGTTGGTTGGTTGGTTGGCTGGCTGGCTGGCTGGCTGGCTGGCTGGCTGGCTGGCTGGCTGGCTGGCTGGCTGGCTGGCTGGCTGGCTGGCTGGCTGGCTGGCTGGCTGGCTGGCTGGCTGGCTGGCTGGCTGGCTGGCTGGCTGGCTGGCTGGCTGGCTGGCTGGCTGGCTGGTTGGTTGGTTGGTTGGTCTTTCGGTCGGTCGATCGGTCGGTCGATCGGTCGGTCGGTCGGTCGGTCTGTCGGTCGGTCGGTTGATTGTTGGTTGATGCATGGAAGATTTGACTGACTGATTGATTGACTCTCTCCCTTTTTCTCCCTTTTTTATTTTTTTTCTGTCACTCTATTTCTCTTTCTCTCTTTCTCTCTGTCTTTTCTAATTACAACTATAAACAATTATATTTTTATTTTATTACGTTTTATTTAATAATTAAATTATTGCAGGGTTGAATTCCAGAGCAAGTTCTACCAGGGGGATGGCTACCTTTTCGAGCCATTTTCTTTCGACAAAATAATCGAGATAGACATAAAAAAATAATTATAATATTAATAATTATATTTATTACGTTAATAATTATTTATACTATCATTTATAATGATGATGATAAGAATTTTGTATGTTTTTGTTATGATATTAATTATTATTATTACCATTTGACAGGGTTGGGCAAACCTTTTGCTGTGAGGGCCGCACTGAAAACTAATTTACCTTTGAAGGCCGCATATGTACTTAAATAGCAAATTTTTTCGACTAAGGGAAGAATTTTTCAAGATTTTTGGCTCCTTTTTTGGTCATAATGTCTAGCTGGCCGTAGTTTGCCCACCCCTGTTATTCGGTTGAGATCTGTCGTTAGTGAATTAGGCCGAATAGCCAGAGATATCTGTTACCAAAAAAAAACCCAAATTTTGAAGAAAAAAATTATTTTTTTTAAATATAAAACAAGCTATTAAAAAATTTACCCATTTCTATCCAATTATTCATCTAGATAATATTCAATTTCATCTTCAAATTTTGACGTCTGTGTTGTCTAAAATAAATTTCCTACTAAAAACTATCAACAATTTTATTGTTCCGGATTAGGAAAATATTGACGGCTTGGGAGAAAGTTGCATCGGTGTTTTGAAAAAATGACCAAAATAGATGCCGAACTCGACCGAATATTCGTTGTGGTTGAATACTCGGTGCATCTCTTATCGGTTACATCGTTACGAATGATTTTTAGCGACTTTAATTAAATAGCGACTTTGATTAGATACCTATATCATTGTTGTAGTTACTGTTTGTGTGTAGATTAGATAATAATTAAGATCTGTTAAATATCTATACAAATTTGTGTATTAATGGATATAATAGTTAATTTTATATTGATAAATGCTTTAGCTAATCAATAAATTAATTGGTTTTATTTTGAAAAACATTTTATGAAAGATATATTATATATTTATTCATTGCTATGTTTTGAACAAATTTTTCTATTTGCAACTAATAAAATGAACAACATCATAGAGTAGATTTACTCTTATGACTACAATTTTATAATTAAGCCAACGTTAACAACATCTTCAATGTTAGCCATCCTTATCATCATCTTCATCACCATCTTCATCAAAATTAATAACATCATCTTCTTCGTCGTCGTCACATCTTTCTAATGCTATCACCCAACTTCAAACGATAAACTAACACTCATAAGACGCCGACTTAATAAACATCACCAAACTAATCAAACCAGCCAGCCGGATTTTCTTACTGGATTATTATTCACCAATTATCAATCATCGTCCTACTTTCAATCATTCTTATCTCCAAAACATCTTGATAACTCATTCCTGGGAAACTAAAAAGATGAAATTAATATACCCTAGAAAGTCATATGAATACTGAATAAAATTTAACTAAAATATATCGAAAAACCCCTTTACGTAGCAGCTATATTTATGATTAAACATTTTACTTGTGTTTAATTTTTACAAATTTATACAAAGATTTTGTGTATTTTAACCTTGACCCTTGCCAATTTTTTACATTTGAGGGCTTCAGCCCCAAAGTTCACCACTTACCTACACCCATTAACAAAATGAATTTAGGTTCTTTTTATATAAAATTTTTTTACTGCTTTTTTGTTGTGGTTGTTGTTGCTGCTGTTGTTGTTGCTGCTGCTGCTGCTGTTGTTGTTTTTTTGTTGTTGTTGTTGTTGTTTTCGTCGTCGTTGTCGTTAATATAGTATTTTAGTAATTGTAAGTGTTATTATTTTTATTGCTATTACTATTAGTAGTAATAGTAATAGTAGTAGTAGTAGTAGTAGTAGCAATAGAAGTAGTAGTAGTAGTGGCAGAAGTAATAGCAGTAGTAGCAGCAGTAGTAGTAGTAGCGGTAGTAGCAGTTTTAACGGTAACAGATTCAATCGTCTCTAGTTAAATAATGATAATGATTCATTAGACTATAATAAGAACAAAATAAAATTATTATTAATGATAATAATAAAAATGATAATTATAAAAAATAATAATAATTAACAATAATAATAATAATAATCAGCGTACTTTTGGAGCCTGAGAAACCTTTAATAGCAGACTCCATGGCTATGGGTTAATAATAATAACAGCAATAAAAAATATAATAGCGAATTAATTTCGTTATTAATTCTATTATGATCAAAATTATTATTAACATTATTATTGTTATTATTATTAATTATTATTAATAGTAGTAGTAGTAGTTGTTGTTGTTGATGTTATTGTTGAAGTAGTAGTAATAGTAGTAGTGGCAGACGTAGTAGTAGTAGTAGTAGTAGTAATAGTAGTAGTAGTAGTAGTAGCAGTATTATTATTATTATTATTATTATTATTATTATATAAATGCATTTCAACTCATTCATTCAGAGCCGATGAAAAAAATCTCCAAAGAAGCAAAGCAATATGTGTGAGGTTTCCGTGTGATCTTCGTGGAATGTCTCGTTCTAGCCAACATGCATCATCATCATCGCCATCATTTTTATCCTCGTCATTATCTTCATCATCATAGTTGTCGCTACCACCAACTGGATCATCATTATCAACATCGTCATCATCGTCGTCATCATCATTGTCTTCATTATCATCGTCATCGTCTTTCCTACTATACTACTACTACTACTACTAATACTACTACTTCTACTACTACTACTACTACTACTACTACTACTACTATTTTTTCTACTACTGCTTTTACTGCTACTTATATTACTGCAACTACTACTACTTTTACAACAACAAAAACAACTACTACTACTACTACTACTACTACTACTACTACTACTACTACTACTACTACTACTACTACTATTACTATTAATATTGCCGCTACTACTGCTACTACTACTACTGCTATTACTATTAAAAACCGACGACAACACAACAACAACAACACTAAACCGCCAATCTGTCTCGACGCAGTAACTCAATACTGTCACCATCCCACCATTAAAGACATCGTCATCATCGTCGTCATCGCCATCATTATCATCATCGACACAACAACAACATCGTCGTCATCATCATCATCATCAACATTAGCAACAACAACAATTACAACATCATCGTCATCGTACAGCATCACCATCATCAGCATTGATTTTGTGGGTTTTTCCAGCGACGTTATTTTTAGAACAAAATATTTCATTTTGCCGTGCATCACCTAATTTTTTTCCTTGATGTGTTTCTTCAGCTGGTATCTAGCTTAACCATCAGATGGTGTGATAGTGTTAGATTTGTGATTGGCCCTATCCTGTTGTATTCATTATCGTTAAATTCATCAGAAAACTCTATCAGCGTTCCTTAATTATTTTTCTTATTTTATTTAGTTATATGTCGCGAAGTCAAATCAAATCTAAAATCATCAAATTATTCGGCACGACAACCAGAAAGTAGCAAACAGAATGCATACTTATGACAGGCAAGCTGCCGTTAAGCAAATGTTAAATTTCAAGATGTAAAGCAGCCTAGGTGCTTAGACGTCTGTCTGCTGAGATGCACCTACTAGGTTTGAATGCAAAAAAGAATCCTTCCCGTTATGTATGTATTACTATCCTTCCCGTAAGAAGTATTGTTGTTTTTGAAACTATATAGGGTATTTGAAATTTTGATCAGATTATCATCGCCAAAAAAATCATCGACAATGATATTGCAGTCACCATCATCGCGACAGATTATAATCATTATCATCATCGTCGTCGTCATTAACACAGACATTTTATATTTATCATTCGCTTGTTCATAATTTGTATTCTTATCGTAATCAAACTCGTTAATAAGGTTCCAAAAGTTTCCCCCTCTCTCTTTCTTTTTCTCGCTCTTTCACTCCCTCTTTTTTTTCTTTCTCTCTATTTTTTTTTTCTCTCTCTCTCTCTTTCTCTCTCTCTCTTTCTTTCTAACAGTCGAACATCAAACTAATTTCAGTCTCATTTCTATATTATGTACGTCTGCAGGTTTATTAGAATTGTCTACTGCGATTGTCTGTGTATGTGTGTATGTGCAAGTTTGTGTGCGTATGTCTGTTTGTGTGTGTGTATTTGTGTATGTGTGCGTGTATGTGTTTAAATGTGTGTAGGGATGTATTAATGTAATGGTATGGCTTTGTGTGTGTTTCTTTGTTGTGTTTGTGTGTGTGTGTGTGTGTGTGTGTGTGTAATGGTGTGTGTTTAGTTTGAAATGTGTGTATTCTAGAGTTTGTTTGTTTGTATATGTGTGTGTGTGTGTGACTGTGTATGTATGTGTGTGTGTTTTTGTTGAGTGTGTGTAAGTTTAATTAATTGTACAGGAGATGTTTTGTATTTTTAGGCATTTCTATGATTTATGTTCGTTTTGATATGCATGAATTGTGTGTGCGTGTGTGCGTGTGTGTGTGTGTGTGCGTGCGTTTTGACTTAACACATACAAACACACACACACACAAAAAGACATAAACACACAATATACGTACAGAAAGATAATAGTTTTCTACAAACATACACACAAACACACACACAAACACGTACCATCCCAATCTTGCAAAGAAAAATTCTTAAAAACTATCCCACACACTGAAACATGCAAAAACAAATCATACACACACAAACATATAAATACACACAAACACACAAACACAAAAAAGAAAACACACTCATCATACTTCCGCACAAACATACACACATACACTAACATATAAATACACACACACACATAAACACAAAAAAGAAGACACACTCAGTATACTTCCACACAAGCATACACAAAAACACACAAACACACAAACATTACAATGTCTAGGCAGTATAGGGGCCAACCGTCTTTGACGCCATTAAATGCAGAAAAGTTGTGAAGTTCGTGGCGCATGTGAAAGAATATTTCTAGCGCTACATGTATGTTTGTTTGTTTGTGTCCATGTACGTGTATGTATACATGCATGTATGTACGTGTGCTTGTGTATGTGTGTGCATGTTTGTGTGTATGTATGTGTGTGTATGTGTGTGTATGTATGTATGTGTGTGTATGTATGTGTGTAAGTATGTGTGTGTAAGTATATGTGTATGTATGTATGTGTGTGTGGTTCGGTGGGTTTTTGCTGCCTAAACAAGCAAATCATCATATTTTTATGTACGTGTTTTGATTTAATATTTATTCTATTTTGTTGTATCGATCGTTTTCAGTAAAGAGAGAGAGAGAGAGAGAGAGAGAAAGAGAGAGAGAGAGAGAGAGAGAGAAAGCGAGAAAGAAAAAGAAAGAGAAAGAAAAATTAATGAGAACAAATGATAAAACGAACGAATGATCATAAAAATACAGAAAAAACAGTATAAAGAAAGAGTGGGGGTATGTATGTGCATTTGTACGCAGTGAACGTGTATGTGAGTGTGTGTATGTGTGTGTGGGTTTGGTGTTATGTGTGTGCGTGTGTGTGTATGGTGCGTGTGCGTGTATATATAAATAATTATATAGCTGTTTGAGTGTCAATGTAAAGGAAGACCTAGATGATTGTCATTAAATTGGAAGATTGGTTGGTAGGGGACGCCATTTAATGCCGGATTGTCGTGTATTACACTGTCTGGTGCTATGTTTGAATGTGTGCATGTGTGGGAATGTTGTGTGGGAGTGTGCGTATCTACACGCGTGTATGTTTGGCTGTGTTTGTATGTGTATTCATGAACGTATGTGTGTAGACATACACATACATGTTTGGTTGTGTGTGTGTATACATACACATTAATTAATTCACACACCAGTGATTTATTCGTTTACATTCAACCATTCAGTTATTTTTTATTGGATTGTTTATTTGTTCATTCATTCATTTGTTCACTCGTTCGTTCTTTCGTTCGTTCACTCATTCATCCGTATATCCAACTATCCATTCAAGTCAATCATCCAAATATGTAACGTAATGCACATGAATTTATTTATGACATATATTGGATAAAAAAATGAGAAAGAGAGAGAGAGAGAAAAAAAAACTTAACAAACAATAAAGGAATAAAGTAAGAGAGAAAAAGAGAAAGAAGAGAGAGAGAGAGAGATAGAGAGAGAGGAAGTCTCCAATAAGAGTTAACACAGAAAGATGTTGCGTAATAATTAATAATAAGATCAGTAACTTTGGTCACATATATTATGCAGATAGTTTGCATGTGTGCGTGTGTGTGCGTGTGATTGTTTGTGTGTGTGCGTACGTGTGACTGTTTGTGTGTGTGCGTGTGTGTTAGCGCTTGTGTGACCCTTAAAAATTAATTGATTTATGTGTAATTGATTAATTTGTTGTTCAAAGACATGTTAGATGTTCGAAGTTATACATGAAGATTGAATTTTACTATTGAAAGTTAATGAATGAAAACTCAGTTAATGTTGATCAATACTTCAATTAGAGAGTTAATCAGTAAACCAAATAAATATATATTAAATCATTTAATTAATTAATTGCATAATTAGTTAAGTATTTAATTTGTCAGCTAATCGTACAATTAATTAACAATTCAATTCCGTTCTTTTAATTCCGCAAAGATTCTTGTGCTACCTATCTACCTATCTACTACCTTTCTACTACCTACCTACCAGCTAACAACAAAATAAACAACGATACCCATTGAAAAAATTCGTTGGAAAAACATGGTATGCAACAAAATTTTAGGGCGTCTGATTAAATCACATTACAACAACATACAGACAAACAAATAAACAAAAAACGAACATGCAAGCAAACGAACGAAAAAACAAACACAAACATAACAAACATAGAAACAAAAAAACAATTGAACAAACAAACAGTCATACAAACAAACAAACAGACAGACGTATTCAGGCATGTTTCGACAAACAAGCAAACAATCTGGCAGACGCAGACGATTCGAGACGAGACATTTCGAGACGAGACATCATCATCATTATTACACCACCAATAATAAAACTGTACGAGAGTTCTCACAATTCACAGCACCATCTCGTCTGAAAGTCTCAGTATATATATATGCTTATATTGAAAATTTATATATATATATATATATATATATATAATGAATATATATATATATATTATATATATATATAGGTATACTATATATAATTATATTTGTTAAATATGTATATATGATTGATGTGTAATATATAAATGTTTATATATGGGTTTGTATAAATGTAAATATGTGTGTATGAAGCAGACCCATGTGTGTATGTATGTATAGTGTGTGTGTATATATATATATTTATATATATGTGCGTGTGTGTGTGTGATGTGTGTGTACGTATGTATGTACGTGTTCCCATGAATAGTATAAATTGAAGAGGCCGTACCGAAAGCAATGCGAAAGTTAGTTTTAGCTTGGGTTTTTGAAAGTTTAGTTAGCATCGTTAGTTCAACAGTTTCAAAGTTATTACAATTCATTATTATAATTTTTTATAGCCAAGGAAAAGCTTGATTTATCTATACATGTTGGGTGAATACTTTGCGTTTTAATTTTAATAATAATTTTTTTTATTCTGATTTGAGACGATACGATTTGATATATTTGAATTTGAACTGTCACATAAAAATGGATACATCTGCAAGAACATCCTTGGCCATCATCAGCGTCCTCATCTACTTAACAACCTTCATCTTTAGATCCAACTGCAACACCGTTGTGACATTCAACTCGAAACTCGCTCATCCGACCGAATACAACACACCTCTTGAGGTTGATACTGCCTCACACGAATACTCGACCGACGATTTGGAGGGCAACAAATACTACAACGATTCTGTCAACAACGGTGAGAATTTCGAACGCGAAAATGTGGAAGAATATGACATGATCAGTGCACATGAACGCATGAAAAGCCATCCATTCAACGAACTATCAGCCTCTGGCAACACAGCCGACCTCGAGAAATCAGCACGTCGTCAGTTAAAAAGCAAAAACAAACAAGCGGAAAGAAAAATTTCAGATGTTGTAAAGATCAAACCATTCGATATTTTGAAGGGTGGTCCTACAAATCGTAACAGAAAGCAGCAGAACAAGCGCCAGCACCAGCCACAACTACCACAAAAACGTCCGCAGGCACAGAAACCGTCGAAAAAATTCCCTCCGAAAAATCAGATGAAAGGAGAGATGAACGAGAAGATAGTGATGGATAAGAAGGCCTACCTGAAAGAAGATTGGTGCAAAACAAAGAGATACAACCTCGAGATCAAAGAACCGGGCTGTCTGGCGAAAAACATCAAAAATAATTTCTGCTACGGCCAGTGCAACTCTTTCTACATTCCTAGAAACCCCATCAAGACGTTCGCATACGTCGACCAGCAATCCAACTTTAAAACGAACAAAACGCCTGGCAAGGAAATTATCTACAGAGAGGAAGAGGAAGAAGATGAAGATGATGGCGACACTGAGGACGATGGCAGCATGCAGTCGAAAGATTACTTCATGTCTTGCGCTTCCTGTGTAGCTCAGTCGGTCAAATGGAAGAAGGTGGTTTTGAACTGCCCGAGAAAGAGGCCCCCCTACGTGGTCAAGAAGGTGCGGGTGGTCCAGAGGTGCAAATGTGTGGCAGTCGTCATTAACTGAGTTTTGTACTTTTGGGAATAATGTATTATACAATGCAAACATCAGCCTCATCATCAAATCTCTGTATTTTTGAATTTCACAATGAATATAATACTCTTTATTTACAGTGTAGTTATTTCAATTCTTGATATTTTTTTCATTGAGAAAGATGAGAGGATGATTTTTTTTTATAAACAAATACAAAAACTGCTTTTTGTTGAAGGAGATTTTTTTAAACTGTACATATGCATTCACTAATCTTAATTATATGTATAGGTAAACGCTTCAGTTGAATAAAAAAAAATTTTTTGAAAAATGTACAGTCATTTTTTTATTTTATCTTTTATCTGGACCTTTCTATGTAAATTCATTCTATATTTTTCGCTTTTTTCAAAAAAATTAAATAAATCTTCCAACGAAGTTGAGTATTTTTTTTTAAATTTATCTTATTCTCAAGAATTTGCATCGCAATGAAAGAATTTGCTTTGAAATTACCATTACCAAATTACCATTTTTTAAAAAATATCTTATAGAATAATCAAAAATATATGGATTATAAATGGAAATAAAACAAGGAGAGTTGGATGCAAATCATAATTTGACGAGATGTTATTAGGTTCAAGAAACATTGTGTGACTTGACAAGTCAGATTGTTCAACGGTCGACAAAAAATAAATAAAATAAAATATACAAATTATTGTAAACATTATTTCAAGTCTGTATATGATGAAAAGATTGATCTAGTTGATTTAGCTGAGTTTAATGTTCTTATCAGTTCTATCTCAAATTGCGAACAGGGAAAAATCGATTTTGATCAATCATTTATTCTTCTGTCAATTTATCAATCAGTCAATCAACCAATCAATCATTCAATCAATCGATCTATCAACCAACCATTTGATCCATCATTCATTCATTCAATCAATCATTCATTCAATCATGCAATCAATCATTCAACCAATAATAATAATAATAATAATAACATCTCAGTCGAAATAATAATAATAATAATAATTATTATTATTATTTTTTTTTTTTTGATCCATAAATAAAATTTTTTGCAAGAACTACCCCACCGGGAAAATAAATGATTCGGGCGACTTCAGGCCAGACAAAATGATGGAGGGAAATCACGTAACCATCGGCACTCGATGCTTTCATTCATTCGCTTTTTAGCCAGCAGCCAGACGAAAAAATTTAACAAGAAAGTAAGCATATACTAAAGCATATGTGTAGACTGCGTGTGTGCGCGGGTGTTTGTGTTTTTGCGTGTGTGTGTGTGTGTGTGTTTGTATGATTGATTGAATGTGGTGTGTGTGCGTGTGGATTGTGTATATATAAATATATGTGTGTGGGAGTGTGTGCGTGTGTATATATATATATAAATTACATTGGATTGTGTGTGTATATATATATATATATTTATATTTATATGTGCGTGTGAGTGTGTGTGTGTGTTTAAATTATAAGCAGTAAAACTCTAGAGACCAAAGTTAGCTCGATGTTTATAATTCGATCGGCGCATACTTCGAATTTAGGCGTCTGAGCAAACACAGGCGGGGTGCCTCCGACTGTGTCTAGACGATTGTGGACATGTGAATCCCAGTGAAATCACCATTATCATTAACTTTATAATTCTCTCTCTCTCTCTCTCTCTCTCTCTCTCTCTCTCTCTCTTTCTCTCTCTCTCTCTCCTCTTTCGCCCTCACTCTTTCTCTCTCCGCTATATTTTTCATGCACTGTTATTTTTTGATCTAACTGGCTGGTCATAATTAAAATAATTTTTTGTAGGTTTCTGTTGAATCAACACCAGTAACACAAGGTTTTTGTAGAATAAAAAAAATTAAATTATTTAAAAAAATTCTCGGTGTGTTTTAGTTAAGTCGCAATCATCATCATCTTTATTGTATAACTGATACCTAATTGTAATGTAATGGAATTAAACCATTCAATTTTTGAAATATCAAAGCTAGTTTTTTTTATGTGTTTTTAGTTTTTGATC
>NW_008704623.1:612524-613700 GCF_000326865.2 Helobdella robusta | reverse complement strand
TAGTTGGTTGGTTGCTTGACTGGTTGGTTGGTTGGCTGGCTGGTTGGTTGGTTGGTTGGAGTAGTCGTAAAACATCATCATCACTATCATCATCATCACTATCATCATCATCATCAGGACTAAACGCCAGTCGAATAGATGTCTTTGTTCAGACACTCCTTTACCTGGCATCTAAGACGCTCAGTCACTCATTCTCCGCCATCACCAAGTTTGTCATCATTCATAGTCATGGCCATGTGTACTCATCTACTCATTTCTTATCTTCATCTCTTTTTTTTATTATTTTTCCACCATTGCCATGTTAAGCAAAGTTATCGTCTCAGGTCTTCATCATCATAGTCATCGTCACCATCTTCCAACCATCATCATTATCTCCCTCTTCTTCATCTCCTCACAGTTGTCGTCGTCATCATTATTTTGCTCTTTTTTTCGTACCATAACACGCCAACCACACCACACCACACCAACCACACCACAACTCTCTCAAACGTTGAACATTTTGCACGTCATCATGTCTATACTCATAAGTTAAACCTACCTGCCACAAAGGCTGCATTAAACTAGCCACAGCCACACGACGTGACGTGACGTGACGTGTGTTCACCTATAAACTTTGCATGCACTCACTCCACACCAGCCACATCACTCCAGCCACACCACATCAACCACACCACATCAGCCACCCCACACCAGCCACACCACACCACACTAACCACACCACACCAGCCACGCCACACCAGTCACGCCACACCAGTCACACCACACATGTACACAGGTACCACAAGTTGTTGAAAGATTCGGTGGAGGGAGCTACGAAGCAGGAAACAACGCAGTTGCAAGTTGCGCTACTGTCGTCGCTGCAATACGTCTGGAAAAATAGGCCGCAGGCTAGTTTTGATGGTGATGGTGATGAGGAAGATGATGATGAGGAAGATGATGATGAGGAGGAAGATGATGATGATGATGAGGAGGAAGATAATGATGAGAAAGATGAGGAGGAGGAGGAAGATGATGAGGAGGAGGAAGATGATGAGGAGGAGGATGATGAGGAGGAGGAGAATGATGAGGAGGGTGATGATAATGATGAGGAGGAGGAGGATGATGATTTTACGAACACGCGGAAATAAACATACATCTCCATTGGCACCAATACACTCACAAACATGCACACAAACA
>NW_008704623.1:579913-612474 GCF_000326865.2 Helobdella robusta | reverse complement strand
GACACACATACATACAATTCACACACAAACACACACAAACTAACACACACAGACACACACACACATACATACACACTCATAAACAAACAGACATACATACATCCACACACACACACACACACCCACACAAACAAACACACACTCATACATACATACATCCACACAAACAAACACACACATACATACAATTCACACACAAACACACACACACACACACACAAACACACACACATACAGATGATTGAGGTGATAGTCGACAAATTGCTGAAAACTCAAATCATCAGCTGTTCATCGGTGGTGGCTTGGGTTCTTTCTGAACCAATGGTCGCCCATCTCAATTGGTGCGTGGGATTCGTTGTATCATTGTTACTTCTATTATTGTTGTGTTATTGTTATTATTGTCATATTATTGTTACATTATTGTTATTATTATTGCTATGGTTAGACTATTATTATTTTATATAATTATTATTGCTATTGTTATTGTAATATTATTGTTGTTATTGCTGTAATCCTAACCTACCTACCTATTTACCCACCTACCTACCCTACCCACTCACCTACCCTACCCACTCACCTACCTATCGATCGACCTACCCACCTACCTACCCACCCAACAGCTTCTACATCAGCCACATACTGGCATCCACACTTGACAAGATGCACACACAGCTAAGCAAGACTCTGAAGGAGTTGGAAAATCTCAAGAAACAATCCTCCACCTACGTTCGTACTTCGTTACTGCCTAATTGTGATTATTAATAATAATAATAATAATTATTATTATTATTATTTTAAATAATATCATAAATAGTTGTAATAATAATTTTTATTATTTTAATTAATATTATAAATAATTGTAATGATAATTGTTATTAATTTTTATTATCGTAATATTTATTTATACAATGATATGAGGTAGGATGGACAGTAAGAGTGACAGAAAAAAAGACGGAGTTATAAAAACAAAGACAGAGATAGATAGATGGATGGATGGATGGATGGATGGATGGATGGATGGATGGATGGATGGATGGATGGATGGATGGATGGATGGATGGATGGATAGATAGATAGATAGATAGATAGATAGATAGATAGAGAATACACGCACAAAGCTCAATAAAACTAAAAAAGTCTTGAAAACTTCAAAAAGGATTCGTCTATAGTTGAACCACAATCAGTAAATGTTAATTTTCTGACATACAAGTCAAACCTCACTCTCATCCATACCCCTCAGAAAAAGCCGAAGCGACATCTGGGCGTCGACGACTACAACGACGACGATGATGACCGCAAAAATGATGACGATGACGAGAGGAATGACGATCAGGACGATGACGACCTTGACCTCGGTAGGTACAACGTCAAGAGGACTCAGTTCGATGATGAGATAGACGCTGAGGAGAAGAAGGCCCAGCAGCTGAAGCAAGAGATTAAGATCATTCATTGCCATATTATTAAGGTAATGTGTGTGCTTTCGTGTGTCTGTGTGTGTGTCTGTGTGTGTGTATGTGTGTGTGTGTGTGTGTGTGTGTGTGTGTGTGTGTATGTGTCTGTGTGTGTGTGTATGTGTGTGTTCGTTTGTTATTTTTTACCGATTTGATTGCTCATTCACCTCTCTACAGCCCCAATCAAATGTACAATGAATGAAGCAACCAACCATATAACCAACCAACCAATCATATGACCAATCAACCAATCATATAACCAACCTACCAACCTACCAGCCAACCAATTATATAACCAACCAACCAATCATGTGACCAACCAACCAACCAATCATATAACCAACCAACAAATCATATAACCAACCAACCAATCATATAACCAACCAACCAACCAATCATATAACCAATCAACCAACCAATCATATAACCAACCAACCAACCAATCATATAACCAATCAACCAACTAATCATATAACCAGCCAACCAACTAATCATGCAACCGGTTAACTAAATCAATCAACTCCCTATCACCCTAGAACATTGTGAACGTTCTATCTGATCACATTCATCTCTGTGAGAATGACGGCCTCTCACACGAAGTTCCCATGTACAAGATACTCAAGGATAGGTTGCAGGAATATCTCTACAAGGTTCCGCTTTCGAATTTAGTTTCACTTTCCGATTTTAGTTTTGGTTTCGCTTATTCTACAAGTTTTAAATTTTGTGGCAATGATATTTCAATTATATAGCGCTCCATTTATTTTATTAGAGCGCTTGTAATAATGTTAACACAAGTACACAACATACACATGCATACATCAAATTTTGGCATCCAAAGCCGTTATCATTATTACTATTTTTTTTTAAATACAAAAATATCATTTAATAAAAAATATTTATAAAAATTATTAAATTACAAAATAATTATAATTAAATAATAATTATACTCCTAACGACAGTACCACGAGTTCACGTATCAGTACACTGGGTACTTGAGTACCAGCGTCTTCACTGGAGATGTTGATCCGGACATACTACACATCTACAACAATTTCACTAATCTCTTGGCTCCAGTTTCAAATTAAATTTAATATAATTAAATAAACGATTATTATTTTTTGATTATTTTTTTTTAAATGTTATTAATTTCAATACGTATTTTCAAGTTGTGGCTGTTTCTTTTTCTGTCTATCAGTTTTTTAATTATTAAAGTAATAGATTATTATTATTATTATTATTATTATTATTGTTATTGTTATTATTATTATTTGTAATTGTTACAACAATAGATGTTATTTTGCTATTATTTTTTGTGTTTCATACAGACACACACACACACATACACACATGCATACACATACGTTCACAAATACACATTTACACACATTCACACACACACATTCACACACATTCGCTTGAGGTTAGGGCACTGATCTCTGCTCGAATCGTATTTCAATGTCATTCATCATCGTCATCCTTAATGTCCTTATTCAAGTTAACTCTGTTAAAATGACGCGATTCATCTGAATATACTAATGACAAAATGTTTTATTAAACTGGTTTATTAATAAAAAAATAAGAAAAATGTTTTTTCTTTATTTATAAGCTTAAAAAGTGAACGCGTAAGAACAGTCTTGTTTTGGTAAATGTAAACGAGATTTTTAAATTTAATAAAAAAATATAATTTTTATAACTGATATAAAAGATTAAAGTATTTTTGTTGAACCATAAGTAGCATTAAACTTAGCTTTTTTCACTTTACTTTCATTCTAACAAAAGAAAAATTGTTATTGTGTCTACACCTGCAACTCTATGGCTAGCTTGTTAAAGTCGAATTCACATTTAGTTTCAGCACAGTTTTTAAAAAATGTTTAATGTGCGATTCAAAGGTTCGTTATTTAATTTGGAGTAATTTTATATTTAAATTTTTCATTTTAATAAATAAAAAATATGTTTTATTAATATCAAATAATTTTTTTTCATGGAACCTCCATTGGCCGAAAATTTACAGAGTAGTTATTATACTTATTTTATTTATTTATTTATATTATTATAATTTCGATTTTTGTTTTTTAAATTCGGTGTTTTCGATACGGATGTATTTTTAAATTAAGTTTAAATATTAATAATAACTAAAAAATTAGATTTTTGTTATTTGTTCAAAAATTATTTTAAATCTAGTTTAATTATTTTAAAATAAAATTAATAATTAAATAATTAATATTTTTCTCACCGCCAGATGGACAGCAGTAGCCACATGGAAGTGGATAGCAAACGACGACAACTGCGGCATATGTAGGATGGCCTTTGATGGTTGCTGTCCGGATTGCAAGATCCCTGGAGATGACTGCCCACTTGGTCTGTTTATTGATTGACCCCGGATAAATTAACCTAATATTTTTTTAATTAATTAATTAGGTAAATCTTAAATTATAGCATCACTTATTTTTGTTTGAGTTAGTTTGTTCCTATCTTCGTATGACACTATCGTTAAGTTGTACAGCAGATAGATAGACATACTATCAGATCATTTCAATTTAAATTCCCCACATGACTTATTATTTAGGATTTTTAAACTTCAGGGATTCTGCTTATGTTAATTATTTAGTTAGTTTGTGTTTAGTTAGTTTTTGAAAGATTTGAAACAATTTAAGGTCCTGTGCTTTACATTATAATATTTTATTTATAATAATGAGAGTTTTTTTTTAAAATAACATAATCATTTTTTAAATCTTCTAATCCCAATTCAGTCTGGGGCCAGTGTTCCCACTGTTTCCACATTCACTGCATCGTTAAGTGGCTGAACTCGCAACAAACTCATCAAATTTGTCCCATGTGTAGGAGGGAATGGAAATTCAAGGAATGATTGCATCCTGAATTTTATCCTAAATATTTTTTTCTGAACCTCATTTATAATATAATCATTTTTTTATTAGTTTTTTCACTGCTATTTACAATTTACACAGACAAAAACATCTCCCAAAGCTAAAACCCTTGCGTTTAATGCCTAAGGCCAAACTATGTAATGTAATTTGGTTGTCATTATATAGTAAACTATGATTATTAAGGTTATTCAGTTATGGTCTTGTCATGTGCTAACTGTAATTAGGAATTATAATGGCGTTTTTTTCTTTTCTATTTTGTTTGCAGTGTCTTCATAATGTTTTGATGTCTTAATACAGGGCAGGGGTGGGCAAACTTTTTGTTGTGAGGGCCGCACATGTAAATTTTTTCGACCCTGGGGAGAATTTTTTTAAGAACAAGGCCTTTTTTGGCGAACAAGGCCTCGCTGGACGCATGCGGCCTTGCCCACCCCTGTCTTAATGTGTATATACACATGTTTAATTATACTTAATTAATTAATAGGAAGTTTGATTAGATATGTAAGATAATTGCTTGGGTGGATGTGTCTTCACGCCAAATTTCCAAACATTTATCATTCACAAATAATTTCTCCCTTTGTTTTTACTTTCAACTATGAAAATCTTACAGATATAGACGTTATTTATATTCGAATACAAATTCAATCAAAGAAATTCAACGGAAAATAAAATTAACGTAACACCAAAGAAACGACATTTTTAAACGAACTGTTCATTGTCGGCTAAATACATCTATTCAGACCATGGATTCAGACCATATATGATTCAGACCGAAATTTCTCTATCGTATCCTTTTTATTATAAGATTAACATAGAAGCAAGAAAAACCTTAACAACGCCACACGGTCAAGTTCCTAAGTGCTATATTTCAATTCCCACTCCAAATTTCCAAGCTTATCATTCATAAATAATCAGCGTAGGCTAATATGGTATAAAAAGTAAGAACAGCGTAGACAGACACCCATGTCACCATCAAAATCTTCAAAACTTCTCCCAAAAATGCGGGAGATATTCCTTCCTGTTCTAGGTTTCCCATTCCCTTCAGGAATTCTGCCTCTTCCGGATCTGTAGTTTTGTATTACGTGTTGATTGTGTTATGTACAAAGTGTTTGGCTTGTTTGGTTGTTCAATAATTTTCAAGTCACTCATTTAAGATTCATCAATTCATTCGCTCATTCTTTCGTCGTTTTAGTGATGAGAACTATGCTATGTGTTGATTCTTAAACATCCAGACTGAATATTTGGAAAGAGTGTTCTATGGATAAGTTATTACGAAATGAATAAGATCAGGTAAAGAAGAAGAAGAAAGGCGTTGAAAATGGTCGTGAATTCGTACAAATGAATGGATAATAATCTAACCTGGTTCTTTTTCAACAACTGAATGTGAATTTTAAAAATTATTTGTTATATTTTTAAAAATGATTGGGGATGATTAAAAAAATTTACCTTCTTGTTTGGAATCTAATACGAGTGGCTTTTTTTCTAAAGATGAAAGAAAAATTATAATTCCAATTTATTCATTTATTCATTCATTTATTCAATCAATTATTAAGAATGCTTTCGTTTTTTTTTTCAGAAGTATCTACCAACAAAACACACACATACACACACAAAGAGAGAGAGAGGAAGAGAGAAAGCACACTTGAACCAACGCGTCACACACATCTCATATGATAGACAAGGATCACTCTGCGTTCGAACCTACCGCTCACTGCAATCATCAGTGCCAGGCACCTTAACAACTACGCAAAAAAAGAAACTATACTCCGTAACTATATAACAACTTACGGAATATTTGATAATCCCCTTCTCCGAATCTGTTTATGACGTCATCGTTCTCGAACATTTCCTCCTCTGATGTGCGCGTATGTGACGTAATTTTTTTTAATTCAAAAACTTTATCAAGAAAAAAAAGTGAACAACTTGTGAACAAAAAGTGAACAATAATATAATTATAATACTATAATTATTACCATATTTAAAAAATTCTCTCTTGAGTATTTCACATAGGCCTCAACAACAGACACATAGCGGATATGAATACACATCCCACACCAACACACAATCGAACACGCGTCACACAATCATAATAATTATTATATATAAACATAATATCTTTACACTATAATATGGCAATTATGACTATTCAGCCTACAAACCACCAGTCTCTTGCCCATTGCATCTAATTAACATACGGTAATTATGAATATTCGGCCAACAAACCGGTCTCTAATTAACATAATTTAATTAACATATTACAATGTGGCAAACCAACCAGTTTCCTGCTCGTAGCACCTAATTAACATAATAGCCAGAGTCCTACACTTTGCATAGTGACAGTAGTCGTGGTCGAAGGCGTCCATGAAAATTAAGCAGAAATTATCCTGAAAGACGGCATAGTGAATGCAAAACGGGATTTTTTCGCACTTCTTCATGCAGTCATTCCACTTCATTCCCTTGGTCCTATAGGAAATGGTTAACCGATCCGACATCATGACGTCGTCGCACTCGTTCGTCCGCAGTAGTATGTGGCTGCGACCTTTCGCGTCGCCGAAGTCTGTGTGGCGGCGTTAGTGGCTCGTGTGGTGGCTTTGTTGGCGTGTGGTTGACGCGCCGGTGTGTGGCGTGGTTGGTTGTTTTGTTGGCATGTGATTGACGCGTCGGTGTTTGGAGTGTTTATTCTTGAAGAAAATTTTACGAGGGAAAAAAGTCCACCAACCCGGACAGCTTTTACGAAAATTGTAAGCTATGTAGTAATTTTCAGCTAGTGCCACGGGCTTGGATCCAACCTTCTGGTAGGGTAGTTTGGACATTGGTAGCCAGGAGAATACGCAGCGGCGACCAGCCCTTGAAGATTTTTTTGAAATTTTTTATCTTGTTGCTCTAATTTTGTTTGTTATTCGTTTGATTTTTCTAATTTCATTTTCGGTATAATTTTACAGCTTTGAAAAGAAAACTTTTAAATAAAACAAATTCACCAGCATCTAATCTATCTATCGATCATTTAAAACACACACACGTACACACACACACGTACACACACACACACGTACACATACACGTCATAAATTACAAGATGGCAGAAGGCAAAAGTGGAACAGAGGACTTGACAGTAGTACCATTCTCTACCAGAAAGTTCCATGGACTCTAAATTGTTGTTCACAACGTCCTTTTCAACGTAGATTATCTTTAACTCTTTCGCTGGTTTGATGGCTTCATGTGCGTGTGTATGTGTGTGTGTTTGTGTGTTTGTATGTGTGTGAGTGTGTGTGTGCGCGCGTGTGTGTGGGTTTGAGTGAGTGAGTGTGTGTGTTTATTTATTTTATTGATACATTTTTTCGCAGAGTTCATGTTGTCAAAAAACTAAATTGAAACGCAACACACCACCACCAACAGCAACACACCAACACACAACAAAACAACCCACCAACAAAACAACACAACAAACTAAACAACCCACCAACAAACAAACAAAAACTTACTGCTACAGACATCGCAGTACTCCCACGAATGTATAACAACCTCATTCTCGACGTTCTCAATAAAGCACCAGGGACCCTGCCTAATCTGCGGAGTGGGATTCCGGCAGAAGTTTCTGGCGCTTTTTTTACTGGGGTCCAGTCCTGGAAATGCGTCATTAGGGATGTCCTGATAGCTTAGGGGCTGGTACCTACTTAACCTTGCCGCGGCAATCCAGTAGATGCACCTGCGCCCAGTTATGGTCGTCTTCTTTGATCCTCTGTAGCCGTGACCGTTTTTTTTAAGTCTGCATGCTGATTGGTTTTGGAGAGATGAAGAGAGATGGAAAGAGATGGAGAGAGATGGAGAGAGAGAGAGAGAGAGAGAAAGGAGAGAAAAAAAAAGTGTGTGGGCGTGTGTGTGTATGTGGTGTGTGTGTGTGTGTGTGTGTGTGTGTGTGTGTCTATAGCATGTGTTTGTGTTCATGTGTTTTCAAAAAAACATATTTGTATATGTTATAACTAAAAAAACACGTATTACATTACATTCAGTATTACACACAATTCACACGCACACGTAATACACGACATAGGCCACACCCACACACACACACACACACACAGAGAGAGAGAGAAAGTGAGAGAGAAAGAGAGAGAGAGAGAGAGAGAGAGACACCAACAGAATACACGAAGGCGTATAATACACACAAACAGACCTCTGTAATCGGCGTTAGTGTTAGGGATGACGTCACACGGGTACCTCTCTTCGATGTCGTCAACATTGGTGTGGCAGTATGGCACGCCGCTGACTCTTAAAGTCACGCGGCAGTAGTTAAAAGCCTCAACCACGGACTGCTCCGTGAAATCCAACATTGAGTAGTTCATCCTGATCCGGAACATTGCCCACGGGAAACACGGCTGGCCGAATTTCGAGATGTTTACCGATCCGGAATATGCCCTGCCATCTTGCGGTAGATCACTGTCGGCCCAGACTTTTATTTAAAGAATTATTGTTATTAAAATAGTTATTTTTAAATGAAAAAGTGAGAAAAGATTTTTTTTTTAATTTTGTTCTTACAATGTTCCGTCTGCTCTTTCAACGTTGATACATCGTAATTCGGAACTGTTTTCAATGAAAATATTATTATATTATATATCAATTATATTATTGATACATTCATTCATACAAAAATCCAAACATACACATATTCAATTCCCACACACACACACACACACACACACACACACACACACGTACAAACACACACACACAAACAAACACACACACATATTCAAACATACAAACCCGCTTGCTCGTTAACCATAGTAAATGTGGCAAACAACGCGTTGCTAGTACCATCTTCCGGGTTGACATAGCAGACATTTTCCAAATATCCGATACTCTCGCATCCCGAGTGTGCAGAGCAGAAATGTACGCAACTTTGAAACGAATATATCGGTAATTTGAAACCGGTTCCGTCGATTTTTATCGTTTTGTTCACCGGTTCCGACATCATTTTGTAGTAATCTGTAACAGAGGTTTGGTGTTTGGACCGGCGCGTGATATTTTGTCTCATATTTATTTACAGTTTTTAATAAATTCTGGAAAAATTGTTTAAAAAATTACTCGATTAATGAGTAATTAACTTGCAGTGATAATAAAATTATTATAATTGAAAATGAAGAACAAG
Source organism: Helobdella robusta (assembly GCF_000326865.2). Classification (NCBI taxonomy): domain Eukaryota; kingdom Metazoa; phylum Annelida; class Clitellata; order Rhynchobdellida; family Glossiphoniidae; genus Helobdella; species Helobdella robusta. Next base: position 602,992 of record NW_008704623.1, on the reverse strand, counting down.
TATTAATATAACAGAGTCAATGGTCTATAACATTGCAGAAGAAGTCAGCGTCATGACAAAATAGCTAACACTTGTAACACATTCACATGTAACAGAAAATCAACCACAACAACATATAACAACAAAACAACAACACAACAACAACAACAGCAACATACTACAACAACAACACACAACAACCTCGGCAGACATCACAATACTCCCAATTCTGAACGTACAAATCTTCTCTCGGATTCTTCAAATAGCACCAGGGACCGCTTCTTATATGAGGCGTAGGGTTGCGGCAAAAATTTTCCGACTCTGCAATTGAACCCGGGAAGTTGTGGTCAACCAATAACTCGTACTGAGATGGTTTTTCACTCATTAGTTTGGCGACATGAGACCAAGATAGGCACTCGGCCCCAGTTACTGTTACATTTATATTTCCTAAGTAGTTGATGCCTCTCTTCATTAGGTAGCAGGCTTGAAGCATTTTCGGGTGAAGTTGTATTCAAATTAAATTAACATCACCACTCACCCCAGCAATTTCTGTCACAAAATAAACTAGTATTTCATTTTTTTAAAGTCAAAATCGTTGCAAAATGTAAAATTAAAATCTGAGAAATTGTATATAAGATTGAGGAAAATGTCACACTGATCTCAATCTAACCGTTATAACCCAGCCAGTTATCGACGCAGACGTTGCAGAATCTGCTGTATTCCTCTCCGTGAAAATTACAGATGGCCCCAGGACCCTTCTTAGAGGGCCGACAAAAGTTCACTTTGTGCTGTCCCGTCTCAAACCAGTGGGGGCAGAAGAGGTTTTCAATTGTAACATTTACTGTGCCAATGTACTTCATAGTGCCGAAGGCCTTGTCGTCAGTGTAGCACGGAGCTTTGTGGTAGTGGCGGTGGTAGTGGTGAAGTTAACGGACGATTTTGGAAAAAATTATATTGAAAATTAATCATAATTAGTTTAGTGTGTTATTTAATGGTATGCATTTTTAACCAAAAGTGAAAGAAATAAAAAAAAAAAAATCATTGTGGGACCTATTCAATTCAGGTTCTTTTTTCGCTGTCCTTTTACGAACATCAGTAATTTGCGTGCGTTTGAGTGTACACAAACAAATTAAAATAAAACTAAACTAAATTAAACAACAAAAAATAACACAGAATAAGAAAAAGCCAGAAACTAACCAGTGCTAATGAATCCTTTTAGAGTGTAGGGTGTCGGGGGCGTGGAACAATCCCTCATATACTGAGGCTGTTCCTTAGACATAATGGCCGCGTTGAACTTCCTCATGACGTACTTCGTGTCGAGCTGGTAGACCAGGAGCGAGAGTATCGCAAGTCGCGCGACTAAATTGCGATTCTTCCTTCGCCTCGCGATTTTTTCGGCCAGTTTTGCCATTTTGAAAGATTCACTTGTAGGCTTTTGATCGTTCGTTCAATAATAACAATAATAATTATTATTATTACTATTATTACTTATTATTATTGTTATTATTTATTATTATTATTTTTCATTTCGTTGTTTATTTATTTAATTATTCAGCGGTTTCTAATCGTCAACAGATGACGTAATTTATTTCTTTCAACCGTAAATATAGACACCGTCATTACCAAAAAAATTTCATTTTGAAAAAAATTTTTGCATAAATAATAATAAAATAATAATAATAACGAGAGCAGCTTGTTATTATTATTATTGTTGTTGTTATTATCATCATCATCATCATAATCAGCTGTTTATTAATTATTTCATTTTTCACGCAATAAGTTAGTAAAAAAAAAATACAAAAATAAATTAATTAACTAATCGAATAATTAATAAAAATACATGATAAAATTAATAAAATTGAAATTAATAAAATTAATTAAAATTAATAAAAACACATGATATGAATAAATTAATTAACTAAATAATTATTCGATTAATTCGATTTAATTAATTTAAATAGGATTTTTTAATAATTTTATATAAAGTTAATCCGTCAGTGAACTTCGTTCGTCGAAGCGTTAATATTCGTCCTGCTTGAGTTAACGTTGTTAACTTCGGCGTTTTTGAGGAATGAATTTATTCTACTCAATGGAGGGAGAATCATTTTGTCCTGGTTACTGTGTGATTGGTTGGTTGGTTGGTTGGTTGATTGGTTGGTTGGATGGTTGGTCGGTTGGGTAGCTGATTGGTTGGTTGATTGGTTGGATGGTTGGCTGATTGGTTGATTGGTTGGATGGTTGGTTGATTGGTTGGTCAGTCGGTTGGTTAAATGATTGGTTGGTTGGTTGAATGGTTGTTTTAATGGTTGGTTGTTTAGTTGGTTGGTTGATTGATTTGGTGGTTGGTAGATTGTTAGTTGGTTGTTGAGAGGTTGGATTGTTCGTCGGTCGGTTGATTCAAAAATTAAAGCATAGAACCTTAAAAATTCCTTCTTCTTCATGTTCAGATATTTCCTTTTAATATCACCCATCTGATCTTTTAATGATTCAATCTCGTTTTTATATTCTTTGTTCTTCTGCTGGTTCATGTTCATCTCTGAAGCAATGACCTGACGATGATGATGATAAAGATGATGATGAAGAAGATGATGAAGATGATGACGAGGAAGATGACGACGATGATGAAGATGATGATGACAATGATGACGAGGAAGATGACGACGATGATGAAGATGATGATGACAATGATGACGATGATGATGACGACGATGATGAAGATGATGGCGATGACGTCACCAACTTTTATTTGTTTATTTTTTTCCTTCAAAGTCTCTTGCAGCATAGTAACTTGCTCGTTGAGGGACGGGTTAAAATGGCGGGATAGAACCTTTTTCATCTCACTGAACATGCGTTCTTTTTCCTGTTGTGCGTGTGTGTGTGCGCGCGCGCGTGTGTGTTAGTGTGTATGTGTGTGTTAGTGTATATGTGTATGTTTGTGTGTTAGTGTGTGTTTGTGCACGCGTTTTGTACGTGCGTCGGTCTGTCTATGTTAGTATATATTGCAAGCGAGTGATTTTTTTTTATATAAATTTGTGTGAAAATTTTGAAGTTGTATTTCATGTCTAAAAATATCGTCATTTCTGCCACTTTCTTCGCCATCTTCATCTTCATCATCATCATCTTCATCGTCATCTTCATTATCATCTTCATCATCATCATCATCTTCACCTGGATGAGTAATTCTTTTTCCACGGCTTCCTCTGTCTTCTTGATGAGCCTCTTCTGCAACATCTGAATCTTTTGTATTAACTCGTAGGAATTTGGGTCACTGGCCTAATTTTTTGTGATTGGTTGATTAGTTGGTTGGCTGGGTGATTGGCTGGTTAGTTGGTTAGCTGGGTGATTGGCTGGTTAGTAGGCTGGTTGATTAGTTGAATGATTGATTGGTTAGTTGTTTGGTTGGTTGATTGGTTAAGTGATTGATTGGTTGGTTGGGTGATTGATTGGTTGGGTGATTGCTTGATTGGTTGTTTGATTGGCTGATTGGTTGGATGGTTGGTTGGATGGTTCGTTGAGTTTGATTAATTGAAATATATTCAACTTTTTAGATCAATTTAAATACATTAGCTATAATTTATGCAACTGATCAACCAATGGTGATATTCAAACGACTTAGCTCCGCCTACTTCTACTTTCTCCACCTATGAACGTTCAGCGGATTCTCAAGCTCCTCCTCCATGGACTTGCACTTCTGCCGCTCTTTTATTAATTCTTTTTCCAGCTTGAATATCTCAGAACTTATGGTGATGATGGTGATGATGGTAGTGACGATGATGGTGATGATGATAGTAATGATGATAATAATTATTTCAATGAATGAATATTTTAATACTCATCATCACCACCACCATAATCATCATCACTACCACCACCATAATCATCATCACTACCACCACCATAATCATCATCACTACCACCACCATAATCATCATCACTACCACCACCATAATCATCATCACTACCACCACCATAATCATCATCACTACCACCACCATAATCATCATCACTACCACCACCATAATCATCATCACTACCACCACCATAATCATCATCACTACCACCACCATAATCATCATCACTACCACCACCATAATCATCATCACCACCACAACCCACCTCATCTCGTTCATGTTCCCAACTTTCTTCATCAGCATCTCCCTCTCACTCCTCAGATTCCTCACTTCCACCTTCAGTAAGTTGACATCCTCCGAACGCATCTGGTACATCGTGTTGCCTAATTGAGTGAGTGAGAAAATGAATGATTGAAGAAGTGAATGAGTGAATGAATAAATGAATGGATGGATGGATGGATGAATGAATAAGTGAATGAATGAACGAACAAACGAATGAAAAAATGAATGAATGAGTGAATGAAGAAACCTCTAGTTAATGCGTTTTGTTGTAACTGGATCTTCTCGTATAGCAAGGTGATTTCACTGTTTCGTTTCATCAACTGGTTGCTGATGGATTTCTTCTCTTTGAATATCTGATTGGAGGATTGAATAATTGATTGAAAGAGTGAATGAATGATTGATTGAACGAAGGTATTTATAATTGATTGAATGAATGAACGATTGAACGAATGAGTGAATGGATGAACGAATGAACGAATGAGTGAACGAATGAGTGAATGATTGTCATCATCGTCATCTTACTTTTTCCATTTTCTTCTTTTCAGCAATCTTTTCCTCTTCCAGTGTGCCCAACTGTTTCATGAGTATCTTCTCCTTCTTGTCGGCAGATGTCAATTCGGCCATTTTGTCGTTAATGTCTTTCTTCAGTAAGTTCATCTCCACTTTTAGTTGTTCGCGCTCTTTTTCTAGTTTCTTTGGTTACGTTGTTGTTGTTGTTGTCATGGTTGTTGTTGTTGTTGTCATGGTTGTTGTTGTGGTTTTATGATGACGTTGCTTTTTTTTGAATTTTTATTTAAATTCTTTTGAATTTGAGTGTTTAATATTTTTCTTAATTATTCATTTTTATTTTAGTTAATTTGTTTTATTGTTTATTCATTTATTTATTCATTGCGTTCATTCGTTCATTCATTCATACGTTCGTTTGTTCACTCATTCGTTCGTTCGTTCATTTATTCATTCATTTTTAGAAACTGATTATAATTAGTTTTAATTGTTCTGATATAAATGTTATAACAAGTTACCAAAAAATCTGAATGTTCCTTGATAAGGGCAGCGCTCTTGTTTGAAATTTCGTCTTTCAGTTGGGACGACTGGTAAGTCATTGTCTTCAATTTGTTCTTCAGTTCATTCATCTCATCCTTGGTTGGTTGGTTGATTGATTGGTTGGTTAGTTTATTGGTTGGTTAGTCGGTTTCTTGATTGATTAAACCAATCAACCAACCAACCAAATTTTTAATCACCTAATCAACCAACCAAACAGCCAACCAACCAAATTTTCAATCACCTAACCAACCAACCAACCAAATTTTCAATTATCTAATCAACCAACCAACCAAATTTCAAATTATCTAATCAACCAACCAACAAACCAAATTTTCAATTACCTATTCAACCAACCAACAAACCAAATTTTCAATCACCTAACCAACCAGCCAACCAACCAAATTTTCAATCACCTAACCAACCAACCAACCAAATTTTCAATCACCTAACCAACCAGCCAACCAACCAACAAGTTTTTCAATCATCTAATCAACCAACCAACCAACCAAATTTTTAATCACCTAACCAACCAGCCAACCATCCAACCAAATTTTCAATCACCTAACCAACCAGCCAACCTACCAACCTGTTTTTCCACAAGGTTCTTGCTGTATGCATTCCTATCACTCCTTACAGCGTCAAACAGTTGCTCTTGTTGCTTGTATTTCGTCTCAATTTCGTAGGTTTTCTTCTTCAGATCGTATATCTCTGCCTCTTTCGATTTCAAACTATCCATCAGTTTCAGAGTCTGCGTTTTTGGAAAAATCATGTTGATCACTTGGTTGGTTGGATGATTGGTTGGCTGGCTGGTTTGGTTGACTGATTGATGAAACAATGAATGATTGACTGATTGATTGACTGATTGATTGGTAAAAGAAGGAATGAAAGATTGTTGGATCAAATAAATAAGTTAAATGATTGAAAGATCAGCTGATTAATATCAGTTTTTATGATGAGATGATGGTGATTTATAACTTTAATTTATGTTGCGCCTTTTTGTTTAACTCTATTTAAAAAATATTGTGCCTAAGTACATGATTACTTATCAAACAGCATCATACACTAAATCGAATGACAGATGGAGATTTCGTGGCATTCAAACCAAGTCGCTATAGCACAAAAAAGCCAGCCACTCTATGCATTGAGCCAACAACAAACCTTAACAGTAAGATCGCTAGATTCATTGATGAATTTATCTCTTTCTGTTTCCAACTGCAGGATGAGTTTCTTCAATCTTTCCATCTCCTCTCTGTACATCCCTACTTCCGTTTCCAGGTTGTGTTTCGTCTGCTCGAGAACTTTTACTAGGTCTGATTGGACTTTCGTATTGGAGGTTGCTTTGTGGAGGTTCTGTTTGGTTGGTTGATTTGTTGGTTGGTCGAATGGATAGTTGGTTGGTTGCATGGTTGAATGGATAGTTGGTTGGTTGGTTAATTGATTTATCAATTGATTGATCGATTGATTGATGACTGACTGACTGATAAGACATGCACTCACCTGATTGACAGCATCTCTTTCCCTCACCAAATCATCCTTATCTTTCTTGTCCTGCTCTATTAATTTCTTCGACAGATCTAACTCTATTAATTATTTGGTTCAGTTTGAGAATATTTTTAACTAAAATTTACTTTTAATTTCAATTAAAAATAAGAAAAAATATATAACCATGAATAAAAAAATACAGATCGATTTTCATCCAATCGAAAATAGGCAATGAATCGAACAACCAATCGTATTAAAGTTAATTCACCAATCAGCATTAACTTAAATAGGATTGGTGAATTAGCATTCATTCGATTGGTTGTTTAGATTAAGTTAAAAAATCGACCGTCCAATAGTAATAGACCTTTTTCCATTGCTGCCATTTGCAATTTAAGTGTATCTCTGGACTGTTCTAATTCTAATCTTTGGTCTTCCACAATTTTCAATTTCCGGTTGGCGTTATCTCTCATTTTTATGATCTTTTGTATTTCCGCTTTTAAATTGTTTACCTCTTCTTCACGTTGCTGGAATGAATAAATGAATGAAAAAATGAATGAATGAATGAAAAAATGAGATAATGAAAAAGTAATGGGGCGAAAGAATGAATGATTGAAAGTGAATAAAATTCTAACTTAGCGTTATGGCAGACTAAATCCAAAACCATTCACTATTTACTCCACTTAATTTAATATTATAATTAAATTAGTACTAACTGAATAATGAATTGAATGCAAACTTTAAGTTCGATGTTTTTGTTGTTGTTGAGGTTGGTGAGCGTCTCACAAGCGTTCAACTGCATCTCAAAATCGATCTGAATTTTCTGATAGCGACTTTCTAGTGACTCTTTCTCTTTTTGCTGCTTGTCTAGTGCTAACTAAAGATTCGTTTGTTTGTTTGTTTGTTTGTTTGTCTGTTTGTATTTGTTTGTTTTGTAGTATATGTCTCTTTTTTATTGTTTAAAACTAAAATGTATTCGATGTTTCATTTCATGTTAATTTACCTCTTGACGACAAATGCTAGTATACTAATACCATGAAGTATAACTCTGTGTGTGCGTGTGTGTGTTTGTGTGTGTGTGTGTGTGTGTGCAGGTATGTAAGTAGGTTTATGGGTTTGTATGTATGTGTATGTGAGTGTGTGAGCGCGTGTGAACTTGACAAAAAAACCCGACTTTAATTTCGTTTTTATCCTTTTGCACTCTTGCAACCTCTCCTTTGAGGTCTTCGATTTTTTTTACAAGGGTTTCATTTTCGCGCTCTTTTTGAGTCAACACCGTCTGCAGTTGTTTCAACTCGCGCTCCAGCTTGTCCTTCTTACGACTCTCTTTCTGGTTTTCATTTGTGCGCGTTTGCAGTTCTTGATCCAACTGATTGATTGGTTGAATGAATGAATGAATGAGTGAATGAATGAATGAAAGAGTGAATGAATGGATGAATGAATAAACCTACCTCTTGCAGCCTATCTTTAAGTTCCTCAATTTCATCCTGCTCCATCTTTCCTTTCTCATGTAACTCCAACATTTGTTTCGTTAACTCCTTGATCTCTATCATTAATTATAATTATTAATTCCAATTATTCGTAATTATGACAGTTGTAATTATATTTATAATTATAGTTATTCATAATTTTAATGAGTGGTTGAATGAATGATTTCCAATTACATTGATTTAGTTTGTGATCAAATTGCTCAAAAAATGTTCTCAACATAGAGTCCTATCCGAAATTGTTAGTAGGAGAGAAAAATAGAAGTCTGTGAATGAGTTTTTCACGCACGTAAGTGTGTGTATTTGTGTGTGTCCGCTGCGCTTTTGTGTGTATTTGTTGCGTATTTTTGTATAAATTTGCGTATCTAGTGGCGTATTTAAGTACCTTTTATTAGTTCTTCTTTTTCGTTTAGTAATTCTTGCTCTCTAGATTGAAAAAAAATTGTGTTAAAATTTTTTTAAATTATTCCACACACGCGCGCGCACGCGCACACACGCACGCACACACACAACATATGATTGATTAATCTTCTATCATTTAGTTAGTCATTCGTTTACTTAAATATACAACAATGTCAAACTTTAGCAGTCACCCTCCTCACCATCAACTTAACTTTATACATTGCGTCATCTGCACGTATTTTCAACACTAACATTAACTTCTTGCTGACGTCATCTTCGTCATCGTCAGCATCCTCTTTATTCATTTCTTTCTTCTTCCTCTCCAGACTCTCCTTCAGTCCATCTATCTCTCTCTTCAAGGCGTCGACTTCCGATTGCTGTTGCGACTCTTTCGACTTGCTCGCTTCCAACTTTTCCGCGGCTAACTCCAAATCCTTTTTAAATATTTTTTATTTCTAAATAATAACAACATAAATAATAATAAGAAAAATAACAATAAAAAGATTTATAATAACAATAGCACCTTTCTTAAATTTTCAATCGTAAGAACGCCACTGGACAGCTTATTGTTACTACTCATCAGCTCCTGGTTCAACTCCAGGCACTTCTGAACAAGTCTTTCCTCGGATATGTAACATTTTTTAAGAGCGCCAAACAGTTTCTCGTACTCTTTCCGAAATTTCTCGAAGTTTTGATTGTCTGAGAGCTCTTCCAACACCTAGAAATATCAACATATAAAATTTAATAAACCTATTTCTTTATTATTAAATGAAAAACTAATATTAATATAGATAATTTAGATAAAATTTAATTTAACCATCAATTTTCAATATTTATAGGTAATGTATTGTATGAACAGCAAGCTGTGGAAAAATGCGTCGTAGAATTGAGTATGTCTAGATTATTTTAAACATATTTTTCCCATGCTTAATGATTATCGCTACATGGTCTGGATTAGTACGTAATCCGCCTACTTGTTTGAAAGCGTTCTCCATATCGTCAAAACTCTTCCCGTCAAATGACATCTTGCCTTTTTCGTTCTAAAATTTTTATAATTAGTTTTTGAAAAACAATTTTTTTAATTAAAATTGGATATTTTAATTTTGAAATTGATAGCGTTGATTTTCATTTGTGCGTTTTAGCAGTTATTGATCTAACTCAAGGGAGAGAGTAAACTACGGCCTGCGGTCGGCCCGCGAAGGTATTTTATGCGGCCCGCGAGGCCTTGTTCGCCAAAAAAGTTGTCAGCCAGACATTGTGACCAAAAAAAGAAGTCACAAATCTTAAAAAAATTACCCCCAAGGTCGAAAAAATTTGCTATTTAAGTACATATGCGGCCCTTCAAAGGTAAAATAGTTCTCAGTGCGGCCCTCAGCAAAAAGTTTGCCCCTCCCTTGATCTATAACTGATTGATTGGTTGAATGAATGATTAAATGGATGAATTAATAAATGAATATCGTCGCAATAATAATGATAATAATATAACAACGGGAATAATAATAAAGATGTTGATAACAATGAAATTACAAGTTACACAATTCCTTTAAAAATGATAGACGAAATTTTGAGTGATTTTGTTGTAAAAAATGTTGAATTTTCGAATCAATAGTTTCAAAAAAAACTTACAAAATCCATAATTATCTGTTAGATTTTATTACAAAATGGATGGGAATGTAAAAAACTATCGAAAATTTCTTTATTAAGTTGTAAATAATTATTTTTATTTAATTCTTAATGACCCATTAAAGTATCAAACTACGAAATTAATGATTCTTTACTAGAATTTTCCTATTTTTAATAAAATTTCCAACTATAATTAACCACAAATTCAATGATAATTAATTTATATTTCATAATATCAATGATAATATTAATATATATTAATAAATATAGAACAATAATTGGAGTTATATTTAAAAACTTTTCAAAGTGCTTCTAAGTTGCTGTGGAAACAAACGCACTTTGCATTGCAAAAACATTCATTTGAATAGATCTTATTAAAAAAGAACAGATTCATATTTTAAATCATTTTTATTATCTAATTAGTATTGTAGATAGCTTTTTTTGGTCATATTTAAAAAAAATCAATGGCACCATTTAAGAGTTTTAACTAAATTTACTTTTAAATTTGTTTACATTAAATTCACTTTTTGAAAATAAATATTACTGCTTAAAAAATCATGGTTTTTGAGCAAAAATCGCTCCTAAAAACTCTAAGTTTCTTATCTTTACACTAATTTAAAAAAAATTTAAAAACCAATTATGACAGTTAAGACGTTATATATGATAAATCTTCAATTAAACCGAAATTTCATCTCCAAATTTCGCTACAATTTCGGCGTTTTTTTACTGTCCTTACCAGCCCAATCACAGCCAAAAAGATTTTTAGCAACAAAAAAATCGGCCTTACTAAAATTCTCTAATCTTCAGGACCGCGTGAAAAACGTCATTGAGTTTGATTGGGGATTTCTGACAGACAAAAAAAATCGTGATATGCTAAGGGAGAATATTGGCAATAGGAAAGGTGCTGGGGATATCAATAGAGTGGTCCGTCAGTGATTAAGATTTGAGATTTTAAGATTGAAAATAATAATAATTGAAATAATATTTTGTAATTATATTTGTTTTTTCATTATTTAAAAAATTGAAATTAATTAAACTAATTCAGTTTAGTTTTTTTAGGATTTTAAAATTTGAATAAAACATTTTTAATTAATAATAATAATAATTAGTGATTTGAAGATTAAAAAAATTTATTCATCATATCCATTTCGTTATGTTATCAATTTATTTTTACTCTAATTAATCAATAATAATTTTTTATTTAAAGGTAGAACTTTTCAACAAATTGAAAGACGTGACCAAAGGATCGTTAGAAGTATTTAAAATAATAATAACAATAAATAATGATAATAATAATAATAAGAGAATAATAATACTGTAAATAACAATGCTTATATGAAATACTAATTGCAATAAATAGTAGTAGTAGTAGTAGTAGTAGCAGTAGTAGTAGTAGTAGTAGTAGTAGTAGAAGCAGCAGTTGTAGTTGTTGTAGTAGTAGTAGCAGTAGTGTAGTAGTAGTAATAGTAGTAGCAGTTGTGTAGTAGTAGTAATAGTAGCAGTAATAGTATCAGTAGTGGCTATAATAAAGTGACGTTATATTATAATTGGTTGTTATATCTTAATCATAATTTGTTCATCTAAATTTTCATTATTTAAATTAACTTTTAGTATGATGTCATAAAGCAAAAGCTGTACAATGCCGCTTTCGACCTACCCAACCTAACTCATCCAAATGCGGTTTAAAAATTTTTAATTTGAAAAATTTTTTTTTGTTACAATAAATATAATTAAATCTTTTCATCCTGACATGTGTTTTAAGCATATTCTAATCATCTTAAATCATTATCACATTCAATCACATCTTCATACACCAATTCATCATTATCCTCATCACCATCATCATTGGCTTTAGAATGATTTTTTGTAATGATTGAATTTACATTGGTTTCATAAATTTTTCAAAAGCCAATTGGCGACGAGAGCAAGGCGAAAATCATCTTGATGGAAGGAATAAAACGAGGTTTGATAATGATGATGATGATAATAATGATGATGATAATTATTTTAAATCGTTATTATTATTATTATTATTATTATCATTATTTTAGTTAAAAATATTTTTAAATTAGATTTTTCATTTCAACCAAAGTCAGTTCAAGAGTTGGGAAGGATAAACAAACACAATCTACACACTGAGTTGGAAAAATTATTATTATTATTATTATTGTTGTTGTTGTTGTTGTTTATTTTTAGTTATATTGTTATTGTTTTTCCGTTAAACTCTTCTGTTGATGTTTAGGCAATGGCACAATGTAAATGATATGTTAATTTATGCTAATTTATTTGTACTGTTATAGTTAGTATTTATGCTAATTTATACAGCAACGTAGCCCCAATGTGTGGGCCCAGAGCCTACCACCTGACTGATGAATGGGCCAATCTGGAGAGAGCCCTCGTTAATTATTCCATTGATTATCTAATTAGTAAAGTTAGTTGGTTGGCTGGCTGGTTGGTTGGCTGGTTGATTGGTTAGCTGGTTGGTTGTTTGTGTAGTTGTTTTATTGGTTGGTTGAGCCAAGAATGAATGAATGAATGAATAGAAGGATGGATGGATAGATCGATGAATTTACGAAATAAGGAATAATAGTAATAAATGAAACGATAAATAATATATTCAATTGAATGGCTTATAATTAATTTTATTTAATTTATTCATTTTTGTAGAACTTCCACTTGTTTGCCGTGCCTGACGTTGTCCCTACTAGACATGTGGTGAGTCGAAACATCATCATCATCATCATCATCATCATCGTCATCACAATCATCATCACTATCATCATCGTCGTCGTCGTTACAATCATCATTATTGTCGTCATTATCACCATCGCAATCATTATCAGGAGAGTTGTGGTTTCAGTACTACAGGTGTACGAACTCAGGTGTACAAAATTTCAAACGATCTTTGTTTGGCAGGAACCGGAGAGATGTCGATTGCTTGTGAGTTGTTGGTTGGTTGGTTGGTTGAATGGTTGGTTAGTTGGTTGGCTGATTGATTGGTTGGTTGGTTGGTTAGTTTGCGATTAAGTGACTTGATCATTGATTATCATCGTGATCGCATCACCTTAACCATCATGATCATTGATGATTAACAGATATTAATTGCAGTTTATTTTTTGACAGCATTCTTAATGAACCAGGTTTTGAGTTTGTCTCAACTCCCACTAAGGTTAATTTATATCAACATATCAGCCGGTCAATCAGTTATACAATCAACCAACCATCTAACATATCAACCATTCAACCAATCAGCTGATCAAAACCAGCCAATAATAACTATTTACTTGTAAAGCATGTTAAAACACTATCATCCAACTGATTTTTTAACTGATTGACCCATCAATCAATCAATCAATCAATCAATCAATCAATCAATCAATCAATCAATCAATAAATCAATCAAACAATTAAACAATCAATCAATCAGTCAATTAGTCAACCAAACAATTAATCTACCAATCAGACAACAAATCACTCAGCCGGTTTCAATTAGTCAAATAATCAACTAACCTGCTAACCACTCAGCCAGCCAGCCTCAATCAGTCATTTAAACGACCAACCAATCAATCTCAATCCAGCAACCAACTAACAAACCAACCAACCAATCAATCAGCTAGCCTCAACCAACCAACCAATTGACCAACCAATCAGATTAGCGACCGTCAGCCGATGTTATCGAGCCGAAACTTCGGACATAGAGAGAGAACGAGGACTCTACAGAGTGCATCAGTTCACTAAGGTTGCATAATAAATTACGATTATAACTAATTAGTTATACCTAATATACAAATATTTCAATCAATTAATTAATTGATGAATCGTTCAGGCAATCAGCTAATTAAATAAATAATTAATTGATTAATTAATTGATTAGATCGAAATGTTCGGTGTGACATCTGGCGAACGAAAGAACATCGACGGCCGTGGAGATAATTCATTCGCAAGTGACGAACTTTTGGACGAGTTCGTCCAGCATCAGAGGAATTTGTTCTGTGGACTCGACTTGCATTACAGGTAGTTTGTTGTATTTTTAGTTTTCTTATCACCACTTTTCACCATTTCTCATCATTTTTCATTATTTCTTGTCAGGTTATGCCGATGATTAGGTCGTATTTTAGCTTGGCTTTTTGGCTTAACTGTCATGTTATTTATCATCATCACATTTTTTTTACCATCACGGTTCAACTTCGTCACGGACAACCTTGTACGTAGCCATTCATCACAAAGTCATCATCAACATCATCACATCATCATCATTACTCCATCATCATCATCATCATCACTACCCCATCATCATCATCACTACCACATCATCATCATCATTACCCCATCATCATCATCATCACTACAGAATCTTGGACATGCCCACCCAGGAACTTGGCTCGCCTGCCTATCGAAAGTTCGACATAGAAACATGGCTGCCTGTGAAAGAATTTTGGGGGGAGGTACTGATGATGATGGCGATGATGATAATGATGATGGTGGTGATATGATGATGATGATAACGGCCGGCTTACATTACGTTGATCGTATGCTGTATTTTTATTTGCTGTCATCATATCTATCATCATCACCATCATCATTTCTTCCAGCATCATTATCATCGTTACAACTACGATCATGATCATGATCATCATCATCATTACCATCATCATCATCATCATTACCATCATCGTCGTCGTCAGATTTCAAGCGCCTCAAATTGCACAGACTACCAGAGCAGAAGACTGAACATAAAATACATCGACGATAGTAGTAGTAGTAGTAGCAGCAGCAGTAGCAGTAGTAGCGGTAGTAGTAGCAGTAGTAGTAGTAGTTGCGGTAGTAGTAGTAATAGTAGTAGCGGTAGTAGTAGTAGTAGTAGTAGCGGTAGTAGTAGTAATAGTAGTAGCGGTAGTAGTAGTAGTAGTAGTAGCGGTAGTAGTAGTAATAGTAGTAGCGGTAGTAATAATAGTAGTAGTACTTTTCCACCTCATGAAAAATACTGTCATACAGTGAGTGGATTACGACCGATTTCGTTTCGTTTTATTACACCGTTTAACCATATCACAATCACAACTACCTACCTCATCATCATCATCGTTGTCGTCGTCGTCATCATCATCGTTCACCATCATTATTATTATCATTCACCGTCATCATCATAATCACCACAATCATCATCATCATCGTAATCACCACAATCATCATCATCATAATCATCACTAAAATCATCATCGCCATCACCATAATTCACCACAATCATCATCATCCTCGTCGTCATCATCACCACCAGATTAATGGAACAGCTTGCGCTGTGCCGAGAATGATGATAGCCTTGGTGGAAAATTTCCAACAAAAGGTATCATCATCCTCATCATCATCACTATTACAATATTTCATCATTATCATCACTACTACAATATCTCATCATTATCATCACTACCACAATATCTCATCAATATCATCACTACTACAATATCCCATCATTATCATCACTACTATATCATCATCGTCGTCGTCATCATCACTACTATCGTCTTCGTCAGTATCACTATCAATACTCTTGCCACTACATCATTATCATTATTTTTTTACCGGTTGGCATTACTGGACAGCACTACCTAATTGGAAAAAAAAGGTCATTGAGTCTATCAGACTCGGTGATTCTGACATTGCTGCACATGTGCGCGCAACCTGGCATTTGTTTCTGACAGCGACACGTCTTTCAACGTTCATACATGGCCAGTTTCCAATGAATGCTCTGGACAATTGTGTAGGCTTAGGCGCGTCAAACGGTCTATAAGCAAGCTTACTCTTCAATGTCTTGTTTATTCCTTTGTCCACTCAAAAATAAACTATTGCAATAGTCTACATTACGGCCTGTCTGGTGTAAATATGTCTGGACTGGTTTATCAGAGTCATTTTCATGATATGTTTAACGTTTTTTACATGTATCAAGAGAGTTGCCGCCAAGTATTTAACTGGCAGAGTCATTCCTAGAACAATGCCACTGCTGAGTTAAACATTGCGCTCTGACAATTCAGCTTTACTGTTTGTACCTGACACAAACTTGGCTCTAGGTCGAAGGAATTTCTCCGTAATGGGTCCTGCCGTCTGGAATGGTTTGCCTAGGGAGGGACCTTCGTGATCCTTCGTTGTCTGTTATTCAATTTCTTAAAAGGCTGAAACTCCATCTTTTGGTCCAAGCTTACCCGCGCTAATGTCTTTTCCTCTCCACTTATTGCATTGCTTTAATGATGTGCTACTCATTGTACTGCAATAATCGTTAGCGACTCTGAAAATAATAATAATTTTAATGGCCATTACTATTTATCCATACATTTTCTCCTTATCATCATTAATAACGTTATTATCATTATTATTATTACATTATTTTCTTTTTTTATTGTCGTTATTTGCAATTTTTGTCACTAAAATGAAAGAACACATACCTAGAAAGTTATAAAGTGGTATATTTTTATTCAGATGAATGATAAGCAATCGAGGTGTCAATCAATCAATCATTCAGTCAATCAATCAATCAATCATTCATTCAATCAATCATTCATTCACTCAATCGATCATTCATTCACTTAATTGATCTCGAGCAGTAAATCATTCATTCAATCAAACGATCATTCATTCATTCAATCATTCATTCATTCAATTAATCAATCGATCCACTAATCATTCATTCATTTAATCAATTATTCATTCATTTAATCAATAAATATGCAGATTTTACCATTAAAACGAATGAGCACGTGTTATGAAAATATCAATAATAATAATAAAAACAACAATAACAATAATAATAATAATATAACGATATCATTATCAGGATGGCTCGGTGATTTTGCCAGATGTCCTTGGGAAATATATGAAACATGGGAAGGTCATGAATGAAAGAAGGGGGAAGTCGTCAAGAAAATGAATAAATGAATAAATTAACGTCGTAATGATGATAACGGATAAATAATAAATCTTTTTCTTTTTTCTCTCTCTCCTCCTCTCTCTCTCCTCTCTCTCTCTTTCACTTTTTTTCCTGTCACACAATTTTCAAACAAAACAAAAGATAACATTGGAAGAATATTTTTTAAAAATAATTTCGCAAATAAAATTGAAAACTATCTTGTTTGTAATCACATTATAACATCGTTATATCATTATCATGATATATTGATATAGAAATATATATAATCATTGTAATCATTGTTATTATCCATCCACTTGTATAGAGAGAGAGAGAGAGAGAGAGAGAAAGAGATTATTAATTTATAAAAAAGCATACACATACATGCATTTATACATACACACACACACACATACATACATACATACATACACACACAAACATACACACATCACATACAAACACACACAGGCAATCCTATTTTGGCATATTACAATCGAATTAATTATTAAATAATCAAGCTAATAAAGAGAATACGTGTGTGTGTTTGTGTGTGTGTATATATGTGTGTGTGCGCGCGCGCGTGTGTGTAGGTGTGTGTATAATTTTTCCAAATAAATAAATAAATCTAAAGACATATACAATTAACAATTAAATGTACAACAGTGGTTAATGACAATATTAAAATATGGAATGAATGATAAATGATACATCCATTGAAAAAGAGAGCGCGCGAGAAAGGGAGAGAGAAAAAAGAGGGAGAGACAAAGAGAGAGAGAGACAGTTTGCGTGCTTCACTATTTTCAAATGTTATAATTCATTATATTTTAAATATCATTGCATTAATATTATTAATGTTTATATTTCCTGTTAAAATTATTACTATTATTATTATATTATTATTAATATATTACTATAATTATTATATTATTATAATTACTATCCTAGTAAATCTTGGATATCCTTACTCGACAAATTATTTTTGATACTACTACCATTACTACTGCTTATATTAGTAGTAGTAGTAGTATTCATAATATTATTATTCATAATATTGTTATTATTATTCATAATAATATTATTATTATTCATGATATTATTGTTATTATTTATAGGGTTGAAATTATGAGTGTTTGGAAAGTTCAAATTGATTGATTGGTTGAAGTTTGGCATAAATGTCTGCTGCTGTTGGTTGAACGTTGGTCTACTGTTCATTGATTGGTTGATTGACGGTTGAGTGAATGCTGATTGGTTGATTGAAGGTTGATTGAATCCTGATTGGCTGACCGACGACTGGGTGAATCCTGATTGGTTGATCGGTGGCTGACCGAATGCTGATTGGTTGGTCGGTTGTTGATTCTTCATCATCATCATAGGTTGACTTTTCGAAGTTTTTTGGCTGATTCCAGTATTGATGCTGTCGAATGCTGATGAGTTAGTCTGTTTCGATGACGTCATTAACGTTGCAGTTGTTGGGAAAAATTGTTGAGCTGGTTTCGCCATGTTGAAATTTTGTTGCTGTTGTTGTAACGTACCGTTGTTGGTGTTGTTGAAGAGAGATGGATCCTGACCGAAATTGATGTTGCTGTTGTAGGACGATGACGATGACGACGACAATGACGTCATAATTGTTGTTGTTGTTGCTGACAGTTTCAACATAGATAAATTATTATTTATGAGAGTCGAGGTCAGATCTTTCGGGCCCTCCTTCTTCGTCGTCGTCATCATCGACGATGACGTCATTGTTTTGTTGTGGTTGACGTTTTTAGTTGCCGACGACGATGATGATGACGGTTGCAAGGGTGTGTTTGTCGTTTGGAATCTCTGCAGCTGTTCCTGCTGCTTAGCCAACTTCTCCTTTTCTTCCATCGTTAGAGACTGACAACGTTATTTCGTTTCATTCATTCATTCATTCATTTGTTTATTCTTTCATTCATTCATTTGTTTATTGATGATGATGATGATGATGATATTCATCCATTCATTTGTTTATACTTTCATTCGTTCATTCAATCATTCCTTTAATCATTCATCAATCATTCAATCAATCTTTCATTCATTCATTGAATTATTCATTCATTCATTCATTTTCTCATTCCTTCGTTCATCGAATCTACCATTGGTTCATTGTAGCTGTGTAATGCTAGTTTAATTAACAACCAGAAACACCATCATCATCATCATCACCAGCATCATTGTCATTACCTGAGCTTTTTTGGCGCCAAAATTAGACGTGCTGTTGTTATTATTCATCTTCATGGCCGCCGATGATGATGATGATGATGCTGATGATGACGTCAGAGGATCGTCAAATGGGTTGAAAGGTACTCTCTGGATAAAATAGAGATTAAATTCTCATCATCATCATCATCATCATTACTATGACGTCACATTCATTCATCTACTTACTCACTCACTCACTCACCACATCATCCGCCATCTTGTTTGTGTTATCAGCTACTCCATTTCCGATCTGAACTGCTTCCTGTGCAAATCTCCGAAGAGTTCTGTGAAGATGATGATGATGACGATGATAATCATTATCAGCATCAATCATTATCATCACAATCATCATCACAATCCTCATCATCATCACAATCATCATCATCATCACAAACATCATCATCACAATCATCATCATCATCACAATCATCATCAGCACTTTTGTTCTTGCTGCACGGAGTTCAGCTGCTCCAGCTTCATTCTGTGTTCAGTTTCAACGCGACTCAACATATCCTTTATGACGGACATGAAGCTGTTAAACTGTTGGTTGGTTGGTTGATTGATTGAATGATTGATTGATTGGTTGATTGAATGAATGATTGATTGATAGATAGATTAATTGATTAATTAATTACTAAGTTAACTAATGTTTAGATTGGTTGTATGATTAGTTGATTGATTGATTGATTAATTGATTGAATAATAGCGTGATGATTGGTTGGTTTGTGGCACGATTAACGATTAACAACAAATGAATGAATGATTGAATGATTGAATGAATGAAACAAACAATCAATCAATCAATCAATCAATCAGCTAAATAATTAGTTAATTTATGCATAAATTAAGAATCTAGCCTGTGATAGGTTGAGACTGTTATCGATGCAGGTACTCATCAAAAATGGAAGAATCTCATTGGCTAGAAGTTCCTTTGTGATGCCCAGCTTCTTGTGGGTTAGGGCTACTTTGTAGATGCCTGCATGCGATTGGTCGGTCGGTTGGTGGTCACGGCGATGATTGTGATTGTAGATGGTGAATAGTGACTGAGATGATGATGATACAGATTAGGGGTGTGGTTAAAGATGAATGAATCAATCAACCAGACAGACTATCAATCAATCAATCAATCAATCAATCAATCAATCAACCAGACAGACAATCAATCAATCAAACAATCAACCAACCAATCAAACAAACAACCAACCGACCAAGAATGCTCATAAGAATGGCGGGTTCTTTGGAGTTGATGGCCTGCAAGACGGGGAGCACCTCATCCAGCACGAACCACTTGTCTAAG
Source organism: Helobdella robusta (assembly GCF_000326865.2). NCBI lineage: Eukaryota > Metazoa > Annelida > Clitellata > Rhynchobdellida > Glossiphoniidae > Helobdella > Helobdella robusta. The sequence continues at coordinate 582,430 of NW_008704623.1, read as the reverse complement.
AACTCCAACAACTTGCCCAGACACACCAGGCAGTTCACTTTTATCTGTTTGTTTGTCATCATCATCGTCGTCATCGTCGTCATTACCCTTATCACGTGATCATCATCGACGTCGCGACCACCGCCACCATTATCATCATCATCATCGTCACGACTAACACTGAGTGACGTTTGATTGATGCATAGTTTGCAGATCCTGGGGACGATGATGTTCTTCAGGGACGAGTATTCAACATCTGCAGCAAAGGAGGGCATTATGCTCAGGCAGAGGTCCTGAGTTTGATTGACAGTATGCATGGCTAGTTGATTGGTTGGTTGGTTGAATAGTCAGTAAGTTGATTGGTTGGTTGGTTGAATAGTCAGTAAGTTGATTGGTTGGTTGGCTGAATAGTCAGTAAGTTGATTGGTTGGTTGGCTGAATAGTCAGTAAGTTGATTGGTTGGTTGGTTGAATAGTCAGTAAGTTGATTGGTTGGTTGGTTGAATAGTCAGTAAGTTGATTGGTTGGTTGGTTGAATAGTCAGTAAGTTGATTGGTTGGTTGGTTGAATAGTCAGTAAGTTGATTGGTTGGTTGGTTGAATAGTCATTAAGTTGATTGGTTGGTTGGTTGAATAGTCAGTAAGTTGATTGGTTGGTTGGTTGAATAGTCATTAAGTTGATTGGTTGGTTGGTTTGTTGAATGGAGAGGTCTTACAGTACAAAATTTTTGGGTCTAATTATCTCAGATAATTTATCTTGGGCTGAACATATTAATACTATTTCTTCTAAATTAAGCAAAATTTTAGGTCTTCTTTATAAAATAAGATACAAACTTAATAAAACTACTTTAATATTGTTGTACAATGCATTTGTTTTTCCTCATCTATCATATTGTAATCTTATCTGGGGCAATAGCCCTGCTGTTCATGTCTCAAAACTATATAGAATTCAAAAAAATTTATAAAACTATTATTATATTTAAAAATTACCACTCATGTTGATGAATATTTTTCTTCTTTAGGTCTTCTTACAATATACAAATTACATATTTTTATTGTTGCCTTTTTCATGTTCAAATTTGTCAATAATCTGCTACCATCTAATTTCTCAAATATTTTCTTACTCAAACCTTCACATATTTTTAAATCTACTCGTCACTTCATTCCATATATAATACCATTCAGTAGACTAAAAATTTTAAATGATAGCATATTTATTCTTGCACCCAAAATTTGGTTTACAATTTTGCCTCTATCTGTTACAATTATTTCAAAACCTCGTCTTTTTAAACAACATTGTAAAACTTATATATTGTCTGATAAACGGCGATTTTTGCAACTATAGTTGTTTTAACCTTATCCAAATCTTATTTGAATAATTTTTGTATATGAGTAATATCAATGATCTGAATAAAACTGTTTTTGTATGTATGCATGTATGTATGTATGTATGTATGTATGTATGTATGTATGTATGTATGTATGTATGTATGTATGTATGTATGTATGTATGTATGTATGTATGTATGTATGTATGTATGAATGTATGGATGTATGCATGTATGTATGTATGTATGTGCGTATGTAGGTATGTATATATGTATGTACTCTTACTTTTGAACTATATTTGATTTCATATCATTTAATTTATTGAAATGCTATAGAATCCTAAATTCAAAACTTTAATTTTATGTACTCATTTTGAACTATATCTCTGTTTCATAAGATTAATAGAATAGAATCTGCAGTTCAATAACTTTTGATTTATTTCGATCTAGTTTAATCCTTGATTTTTGTCGAACTATTTTAATTTTTGATTTTTGTTGATCAATGTTGATTTTATTTGGATAGGGTGACTTTCTTACAAGCATTTGGTTGCTTTTTTAGTTTACCCCTCTTTTGAGAAAATAAACGAATTAAATTGAATTGAATTGAAATAGTCGGTCAGTTGATTGGTCGGTTGATTGATTCATTGATTGAATAGTTGATTTGATTGAATAGTTGATTGATTTGATAACTATTAGCTAGCCATTCGTTTGATTGGTTGACTGACGGATTGAATAGTTAATCAAGTGGTTGATTGATTGGTTGGCTGATTGGTTGGTTGATTGACTGGTTGATTGATTGATAGATTGATCGATTGATTAGTTAATTGGTTGATTAGTTGATTGATTAGTTAATTGGTTGATTATTGGTTAACAGCACCTGCATCTGGGGTATATTAATTTCGAGTGCCCTCGATATAAGTGGCAGAATGTGGTTCCTAATGTCACTCTGACTGGTCTTTGATAACAGCAGGCTCATGTTTTGGAGGAATATGAAAGTTATCTGATTGGTTGGTTGTTTGGTTTTGGCTGATTGGCTGGCTGATTGGTTGGCTGAGTGATTGGTTGGCTGATTGGTTGGCTAATTGGTGGTTGGTTGAGTGATTGATTGATTAATTAGTGAATTAATTGACTTAATGGTTTATAGAAAGACGGGCTGGTTGGTTACTTGAATAAAAACACATACACACACACACACACACAAACAAACAAACA
>NW_008704623.1:571375-577377 GCF_000326865.2 Helobdella robusta | reverse complement strand
GTAAAGATGATGAAAAAGAAAATGAAGAAGAGGAGAATGATGAGGAAGAAGAAGATGATGATGGTGATGAGAATGACGAGAGAGTTAGTCATACAATAGTACTATAATACCATAAAATGATGAGGTATCTATCATTTAACACCACGTGGTACCTTAAAATACCTTAAAATGATTAGGTAATACCCCATATTCCAACCCACCCACCCACCCATCCAACCACCCACCCATCCAACCACCCACCCACAAACCTCTCCTTGGGCGTTTGCATTTAGGATTGCATGTTCAAATCCGGCTAACTTCCAGCAGCCTAATTTGTTTATGTAGACGGATTCCGGACAACAGTTTCCTAATGATGGTGATGATGGTGGTGGTGGTGATGGTGGTAATGATGACGATGTTGATGATGTTGCTGATGATACGACGATGATGATAATGATTAAAATGACGGGAGTGATGAAAAATAAAGAAAGTTATGATGATGATGATGATGATGAGGACGACGACGATGATGATAACAACAATGATAGTGATGATGGCGATCATGTGGAATATTTCAATAACATCAACAACAACAACATCATAACAACTCAATCATAACAACAACATCACAACAACAACATCAACAACAACAACATCACAACATTCCCACAACAACAACATCACAACATTCCCACAACAACAACATCACAACATTCCCACAACAACAACATCACAACATTCCCACAACAACAACATCATCACAATCAAACAACCATGAATTATATGGGCTCCACTATGCAGAAATGATAAACCCTCAACAATCTGTGTGTAAAAAAATAATTAACATCAGCAACATCAACAACAACAACAACAACACCAACAACAATGGCAACACCAACAACAAACAGAAACCTGCAACAACAACGGCAACACCAACAACAAACACAAACCTGCAACAACCCATATCTGATCTCAACATCGAATAATGTAAAATCTTTCAAATAAGCCGGTGGCGGATTCGGTAAGTTGTCGTGGCTACCAAGGACGTTAGCCAAAGAACTGAAAATTGGCTCTGTTGCGAAGGCTAGGCTTTCCCTGAATTAGGACAAAAACAAAGATAAGAAAATAATAACGTATAAAAAATATACATCAAAAAACAACAACAAAACACAAACATTCAAAAAAAGATTATAAATATTAATTAACTATAAATATAAAACCAAGATAAGAAAAAAAACCTAGAATCTTCTAATGGATGGACGATAGACAATATTTTAGGATGTCGTAGTTTTGTGAGTTGCTGGACCCCTCTCTTTAGGATGTCAATGAAGTGATCTCGTTCTCGTTTGGAGAACCTATCCAGTTGTTTTTTCTCAAATATGAAAACTGAGGCCTCCTAGAGATAGAAGTACCAGTAGCAAATTTTTTACTAATCATTATTTGGATTAATTAGTAACATTAATTTAATTAATTAGTGTTTGCAACTTCTCTTTTTTTTCTTAGCAAAACTAAAACTTGAAATGAAAATTCGTTAAATCAAAGGAGAAATAGGAGAAGAGAAGGAAACATATGTGCCAGCCACTTGTTTAGAAGACTTGAATACAGCATCGTAAATCTTCCACATCATCCCTGGACCCCCACTAGCTCGGTGTCCGTGAATCTCTAACTCAATCGTGATGGGATTTCCGACTGGCAGAACGTTAGTGACGACTGTTTTCAATCGATTCAACACGTCCATCTTAAAATCCTCTCAAAAGTGGGTTTTTAATTCTTGAATAGAATATTTTATGAATTGATTTTTCTTAATTTTGGTCAATCGTAAAATGTTGTTAATCTATAATTTAAGAATTTTACGTTACTCTTTTAAAAATTAAAGTTTAAATCATTAAATAAAAATAATGGTTTGTTTACCATAGACCTGAGAATAATATTTCTAAATAAAAATTAATCAATGATGAAATTTGCAGTGATGTTTTACCCAATTTGGCTTAAATTTTCAATATTTTCAACAAAATATGATATAAAATAGAATGTAAATAATGTTTATTAATGTAATGTTTTTTCGGAATATCATATTTCACTCATATATTCATACATTACATATCAATAGAGTACATGAATAGTATTCAAAAAGACACATATATTTGGTATGTATGTTACAAAAATTACTAAGTTGTTATTGAAAATATTTAAAAAAATTAATTTTTTATTCGTTTTCTTGCTGAAAACATTTAAAAATCTAAAATAAAAATCATTCAAATGAAAGAAAATGATCAAATTTAAAGCACCATTATCGTTTTGTTCAACAACAAAGGTTTGCAATCTTTCGAAGCTGTCAATCAAAGTATATAAATAGAATTCAAATGACTTCTAATACATTTTTTACACACCTTTATCATAAATAAATAAGCATTCACAACTTAAAATTGGTAACTTTAATTCTAAACATACAATGGTTGCTGACATTTGTTCCTATGTTTACTTTATAATGTTAAGACTTAGCAGTGTTAAATATACAGGATTATAACTTCATCCACATGGCAGCAGTCATTCATTCATATCGAATTTCCATTGCATATGTAAATGTACTAATACTTTTCTGTCATATATATATATATATATATATATATATACATTTTATATTTTATATATGTAAATATATATATATTTATTTATATATATAAAGTGCTTGAATCGCACCCACCAGTAACATATATAACTATTTCGATAATTGATTTTGTTAAGAGTAAATGATGTGAATGAACGTTCAGTGTGGAATATTTGCAGGTCACGCGTGGTTACTTGGAGAATAAAATAAGACATTTTGTTGAAAATATGTTGATTATTTTTTGGAATTTGGAGTGAGTAATACATAATATATTTATAATACATTACAAAATATTACATTATATTCGAAATGTAACTTAAACAGTGCAAACTTTAATTCGTGCAAAACAGCTGATTCGTATTTTTTAATATTTCATTTAAATGTAATCAGTTCTTTGGTATGTCTGCTAGATACGCAATTATCGCTTTTTAAGTTTTTAAACTCCGAACTAACTGATAACGAATGAAAAGTGAAAGAATAAGATAATTTTATTATTTAAAAAACGACTTTTATTTGAAAATAAAAAGTTAAACGGTTTGCAATCATGAATGCGTTCTTCTTACTCTGGTTATCATTTCAGTTCACCATGCAAGGTTTGGTCTGGTTTGTTTTTTTTTTGAATAGTTGTAAAATATAAAATTATAAATAAATATTAATATATAAAATCTTTAATTAAATTATTTTATAATTCAAAAATGTTATTAATTAATAAGTTGGCAGACTACAGTAGTCCAGTACAGAGAGTTAATTTTTAATAATTATTAATTATATTACAATAAAAAATGAGTTATTATTATTCTTTGTTAATAAAAATGTCTCAAATAATTGTATATATATATATATATATATATATATATATAGAGAGAGAGAGAGAGAGAGAGAGATATATATATAGTGTATTATTTATAATTTGTGGGAAGAGATTTTTATATAGTAATTAGTAATTGAGTAATTATATAAAATAAATAAATAAATTATCTCTAATTATTAGCAACAATTATTATCATTTTTGTTATTTTTTATTATTTAATTCATAATATTAAAAACAATATTATTATTATCATCATCATCATATTATTATTATTATCATCATCATCATCATTACTATAATTATTAGTGTTAATATTGTCTTTATTTATATTATATGTATGTGTTGTGTATGTATGTATGTGTGTGTGCGTGCGTGCGTGCGCGCGCGCGTGTGTGTAACATATGTGTGTGCTGGAAAGGAAGAATGAAAATAGAGAGAGAGGGAGGGAGAGAGTGAGAGAGAGAGAGAGAGAGAAGGAATGATGTATTTGTGAAAGAAAGGTTTTGTGAAAATAAATTAAAAGGTCACACATTTTTTTGCTCTATTAAAATTTGGCAGTTGACAAATTATTATGTATACATGCAATGTATTAAATACACACACACACCACACGCACAAACACACAAATATACACATACAGACACATATACACATATTTATATATTCATAATCACACACACACACACACATGCACGTACAAACACACGCACACAGACATTTGGTGACATTGTATTATATACAGTATATATTTTTTTAGTTTTAGGAATTCTTTGTCTTCTTTCATCTGACAAGTCATGTGAACTTTTCTCAGATTTTTTTTTAGAAAAATAACACTAATAATAACAATAACAATAATAGCAATAATAATACAAGCTCCATTAGTGTTATCTTCTCCCATAAACATACAATCAACCATTAAGGCATTAATTAATCAAGACCATTGTATACACACACACACACACACACACACACACACACACACACACACACACACACACACACACACACACACACGTGTATATATATAATATATATATATATATATATATATATATATATATATATATATATATATATATATATATATCCATCATAAATAACTCACTTAAAAAGATAATTCTCATATGTACTTCAGCAATCACTGATATGATAATGTTTGCATGGTTGGTTTGCATGGTTGATATATATGTAAATGTGTTTGTGTGCGTGTGTGTGCGCGCGCGTGTGTGCGCGCGTTTGTGCGTGTGTTTGCTTGTTAGTTCTTCTTATTCATTTATTTATTTGTGTTTATTCAGTAATATGGCTTTATAGACATGTTTTTCAATTGAAATTCAATCTGTATTTTCTCTACTCTACATGAGACCATACTTCTGCACATGAGTTTTAATGTGTGTCATCATTTGTATTGTATGTATGTTTGTTGTATTGTTTTTTGTTTTTTGGATTTAAATTGTTTTACCACTGAGTCTTTAATGTCGAATTTTTATGTCCATTAAACCGATTAATCGAGATTCGTCGACATTTTTTAAGTAAAGCTTCGATTTAGAAAATTAAAAATTATTTGGCTTTTTAGAATAATTGAAAATAAAGTAAATAAAATGAAGAAATCTGTCAATCAATCGACCAATCAATCGACCAATCAACTAACCAATCAATCAGTCAATCAATCAACCAATCAATCAATCAATCAATCAGTCACTCAATCGTTCAATCAGTCAATCAATCATTCAATCAATCAATCCATCATTGAAAGATCAAAGAGTTTAGAACAAAGCAGAACAGATTAAAAAATTTCTTTTTAATGGCATGCATATCTGTTCAAGTTTTTTTGTGTTTCTCTGCCATGTACATGGCGTTTTGATAATAGTAATAATAATAATAATAATAATAATAATAATAATAATAATAATAATAATAATAAGAGAGAGAGAGAGAGAGAGATAGAGAGAAAGTAGAAGAGAGAGAGAGAGAGAGAGAGAGATGTATAATGTGTGTGTGCTATGTGTTATTTGTTTTATTCAATTTTATTCATTTAATCATTAAACTCTATCATTTATTCATGTTGTAATTAATTCAATAATAATTTATTAGGCAATATTGAAAAATTTCAGCGCTAAAATAAACTATTTTATTAGTTGAAACTTCCTATAGGTTTATTCTAATAAATGTTGAAGTTTTCTCTGTGTGTGTGCGTGTCTGTGTGTGTGTCTGTGTATGTATGTGTGTGTCTGTGTGCGTGTGTGTATTTGTTTTTGCGTGTGTGTCATTTTTATTTATTTCAATTCATTTTTACGTTATAAATAGTTTTACTATTGGCACATGCCATTAATGTTGTTGCATTAATGTTGTTGTTTTATTATGAATGTTATTTTTATGTTCTAACAGATTGACAGATTCAATGTGTATCTTTGGTGTTTAATAAAAATCAGAAATTTATTCAGTCTCAATTTCCCTCTTTTTCTTTCTTTCTTTCTCTCTCTCTCACACACACACTCTCTCTTTTCTCTCTCTTTCTTTTTCTCCTCCTATCATTAACGTCATCATCATTAATATCATCAGTGTCATCATATACGTATTGTCATCGTCATCATCAACGTCATCATC
>NW_008704623.1:546375-566375 GCF_000326865.2 Helobdella robusta | reverse complement strand
ACACACACACACACACTAACACACACACACATATACGCACACATACATGTACCCACACAACTCAGAAACTGTTCATAAAGAAATATTGATTAAAAGAATGAATGAATATTCATGCTTCGATTATTCATATGACGATCAAGTTATTTTCTGGGCTGACGTTGACGCTGGCAGGCTAGTAATTATCATAATTTATGCATGTAATTTCGTTAACTAGCTAGTAATTACAATAATTCATACATATTTTAAGGCCGTGAATATGATTAATTATAATGTATGCTGTGTTCATATTTTGCAGTATCAAAAAAGGTCAGATCATTACAACTTTAAACAACGTCAGCAATGGAGGCAGGAGAGGCAACAACAATGTTCCATACAGCAACGATGACAAAAAATTCATCCCATCATATCTCTCCTCTTCTTCATCTTCATCGTCTTCATCTTCATCAACAACAACAACGACGAAATCTTTGAGAGTTGTGAATGTTGTTGATTTGTTTTCAGTATCTTTAACTTGGATGGATTCCGTTGTGTTCGATTATAAGTGGAAAAATATCTACTGGCTGGATTCTCGATCCGGGAGAATCGAAGTGGGATCGATGGATGGGACGAAGAGGAGCGTGGTTGTTTGGGGTAACATGAGTATTCCTGGTTGGCTGGTTATTGATCCTGTTAGGAGGTCTGTTTGCTGATTGGTCGGTTGTTTGATCGGTTTATCGTTGATTGGTCGGTTGTTGATTGTTGTTGATTGGTCAGTTGGTTGATTGGTCAATTGGTTGATTGGTCAGTTGTTTGATTGGTCAGTTGGTTGAATGGTTTGGTTGATTTCTCAATAGCTTGGTTGATGATGAATTTTTTGTCACTAGTTATATTAAAAAAAAATAATTCTCACAGTTTCATGTTCTGGATAGACAATGATAGACTGGCAAGAATAGAACGGTGCGGTCTGAACGGGAATTCCAGGAAAGTTATTCTTAGTAATCCGGATCTTACAGCTCCATTTTCACTGACTTTAGATGCAATTGATGAACGTTTGTACTGGTTTGAAAGTGCCACACTCAACATTATGACCTCAGGTTAACGATTAAGATGTTATGTTATTTGTGTATTACTTACATTTATCTTTCTTCCTCTCTCTCTCTCTCTCTCTCTCTCTCTCTCTCTCTCTCTCTCTCTCTCTCTCTCTCTCTCTCTCTCTCTCTTTCATTGCACTGAAAATAAATATATAATGGCGGTGATAACCAAATTGTATTAACTTCGTTTGAGTTAAAATAGTTCTTTTATAAAAACTGTTACGCAGATTTCAATGGCGATGACGTCATAGTCTTCCACACAATTGAAAGGAATCACCTTCCGGTCTACACCATAACGATGGCCATTTCTCATTCCGGATATTTGTATTACACCGACCATTCCCAATTTTCCGTAAGCGCTATGAAAAAATATTCAAAAAATTCCGACGACACGGAGGAGGACGTGATTTATGATTTTTTGGGACTTCCGGATTATCCACAGTGCTTGAGAGTTTTCGAGGAAAATCTATCTTACCCCAATCGGACTTCTGAATTTGCACATCCCTGTTCTTATTTGTCGTTGGGGGGTCCAAATCCGCCATTTTATTCCTGTGCTTGCCCAGCTGGTGTTATGCTGGCGGATGACGACGACCACGATTGCTTCGAAGGTGTCATTCGTATTATACTTATTTTGTATTCAATCCAATTTTTAACATCTCTACCGAAAGGTTCCAAAAAGATCCTCTTGGTAGTTCATTACTCGAACATCCGACTTATCTCACTGGATACTACTGCTTTTGCTGATCAAATCATAAACATAGAATACATAAACAAAGATAGTAAAGTTGTTGCTGCTGATTATGACCCAATTTACGAGAAAATCTATTGGACAGATTTGAAAACAAGGGCAATATATAGGTCAAACTTGAATGGATCAAGTTAGAAATTATTCAATATTATTATTATTATTATTATTATCGATCAATCGAAATACGAAAATAACTTGAAATTGTGTTTAAAGGCTTACTTTAAAAACAGTTTAATTGTTTTGAAAACATTTGAAATCACCCCGATTGGCTTTTTTAATGTTTTAAACTTGTCTCTAATTAAAAATTCATGGCCGATTACATTTATTAACAAATTAACTTATACAGTTATTAAATCGACGTATGCCATTTATTGCGATAGAAACAATCCGTAACCAATTTGAATATTTTACCGTTTTGCACTTGTCATAGATAATGAGCATTGTGGTTTTATTGAATATTATTACATTAGTATATATTTTAATTATTCTATTTTCTTCCATTCATTAGATTGACTTTGATTGAAATAAAAGAATTTCCATTATTATTATTATTATTATTATTATTATTATTATTATTATTATTAGGTGCAGAAATGCTACTGAGAACCAATGTCTACGAACCAGAAGGCATAGCCGTTGATTGGCTGTCGGGCAATTTCTATTGGACGGATGCGGCAGCCAACAAAATTGAACTCGTAAAAATACCGGCCAGTGATAGGTCAGAAAGATCTAATTTAAAGTTTGTCGAGCCAATCAGAAAGGTAATAATTCAGGATGGTCTCCAGAAACCGAGGGCCATTGTTGTCGACTCCTTTGCCGGGTAAGTCAGTTTTTGCTCGAAAATCATTGTAGGGGTAATGTTAATGTTAATAATAATAATATTAACGTACAATTCAAATCATCTCAGTTACATCTTCTGGGCAGACTGCAGCAACAAAAGGGGCAACAAAATCGAACGAGCCCGATTGGATGGTTCCGAAAGAACGCTCGTCATTGATTGGCCGACGGTCGTATGGCCGAATGGATTGGCCCTCGATCGGCCAATGAGAAGACTGTTTTGGGTCAAAGCTAAGTCTCACGTGATAGAGAGCAGTAATTATGATGGCTCTGATTGGCGGGAAGTTGTATCACGTGACGTAGTTCACTTGTTTGGGCTATCTCTTATTGGTTTGGAGGATTTTTTGATAATTACAAATACAACTATTTATTATGTAATATTTTATTAATATTATCCTTTTATTATTATAATTTTTATTATTATTATTAAATAATAATTTTTTTTATTCAATCAATTTCTAGATGAATTCATATACTGGACCGACTGGAGCACTAACTCCATTGGAAGGGCTAATAAGATTACCGGTTTGTGGCCGTGTGTTATTAATGAGGATGACGATGACGACTTTGATGAAGTATTAATGACGTATTAATGACGTAACTAGGTGGGACGAGAAGCGAATTAGCGAGTGACCTCCTTGAACTTGTAACCGTCACAGCTGTCTACAGTAAGGCACAATACATCCCCAACTTCAATTGTTAGTCATTTGGTTTTTTTTTCTGAGATGTTTATTGTTGTGGTTATTTTTCCTAGTATTATTATTCACCGTGGTATTGATAATAATAAAAGTATTAATTAAAGTAATAATAAAATTATAAATTGAAATAATAATTATTACCATAATTAAATTTTATCCACCAAAAAACCCCCAAACCAGCCAACGCAACCAGCTTACCTTGTTTTGAGGACAATGGTGGATGTAGTGATTTCTGCCTCATCACACCCAATAACAACACCACAACCTTCAATGAGATAGGGGGTAAGAGGAGGGCCCAATGCCTATGCCCTGATGGTTTTATCCTATCCGGGGTACATATGGATCAGTGCTCTGAAGTCAAACCAAATGTTGTTCTCTACATAAATGGCAGTTTGAAGGTTTTGCAGATGGAGATGATGGGAGAGGGGGAGAGAAAGATAGAGATGATGATGAAAAAAGGGAGTGGATTTGAACACAACATGATTTTTCATAATAGTAGCGTTGTTTCTGGTACTAGCTATAATATTATTAGTAATGCTAGTAACGTAATTAGTAATGGTTACATTAATGAGGTGTTATCGAACCACGTAGAGTTGTTCTCATTGGATGAGAATAACGTGGACTCATTTGATTGGCTGGTTAGGGGGCAAAGTCTCTTCTGGTTGGACGGAAGAAATAAGGTGGGCGGGTATCAAATGTCTTTCTTCTAAATTAACTTATTGTTTTAATTGAAATTTTATTATTTTAATGAATATATTTGTTTTGTATTGTTTTATTTTAACTTTTGTTGCAACTTTATTTACGTACATCGCTCTAATACTTGAAATAATTAGCAACTGTTGATGTAATTCAAGTTTCCACGACATCTTATACAAGTTATAAATAAATGAAATTTTAATTCATTTAAATTTATAAATAATAATAATAAAATTAATTCATTCCAACGTTCCAACTCCAGATCATATATAGGAGAAATTTCGTTGAAATACGCGCTGAAGACCAACATAGTACAAAAAGCGTTAAAACTCCATTCTTAACTAACCTACAATCTCTTCCTCTTCAGACATCATCATCATCGTCGTCGTCACCGTCATCATCTTCACCATCATCTTCGTCGTCATCATCAACGTCATCAATAGCAGTGGATTATATATCGGGCAACGTATATTTTGTGATTTCCAACAGAATCGAGATGTTGACTAGTAGTGCCAAGAGTAGAATCGTCATTGCCTGGAAAAATGTCAAGTGCAGCTTCCTAAATATTGACCCGATGAATGGGTATTTCCGTCTTGTGCTATTTTTAACTTTTTGGGAAGTTATATTTTAATTTTAGGCATTGTTTCTTTCATTATTATTTTCATCTTCATGATTATTTTGTATTTTCATATTTATTTTTCAACCTTCTGAGGTATTTATTTTGGATCAATAAACTGATCTCAACTACGATAGAAAGAACATCATTGGCTGGCAAAAAGAGGTCATCCATATTAAACAATCTAGGTCGGGTCATTGGTCTGACCTTTGACCCGGTTTTTCGATATATCTATTGGTCAGATAAATTGGGTCAAATTGAAGGGGCCAATTATAATGGTACGCTGGGTTGATTGACAAACACGATTATTCAACACATATTTATTGAATTTTTTTAATTTAAAACAAATTATGATTTATTAAGTTATTTATTATGATAATTTTGTTTGTTAAAGGTCTGGGGAGATATACCTTGCTGTCTTCAACTTCGTCATACCAACCGACATATTTGAATTTTTACAAAAACGACATCTATTGGTTCGATTCTGTTGAAGGTCGTCTTATGAAAGTATCAACAGCCAATCAGAAAGCAGATACAAAATTAGATAACTCCACCCATCGTGAAGGAAACGTGGTATTGATTATGAAAAACTTGAAGGGTCTTAAAGGGCTCAGGATTGGTCATCCAACTGTCCAATCAGGTTGCTCGTAAATATGTTCAAAATAAGAAAATATTTTATTAACTATTTCTAATACATATATTGTATTAATCATTCATAAACTGCTAAAATATGATTATTACTTAATGATTGTTGTGATATATACATAGCTGTATAGCACATACACACACATACATACACAAACACACACATGCACAAACACACACATGCACAAACACACACACACAAACACACACATATTAACATAACACCACACATTCTGCATAACGACAAAGGTGATAACTATTGCTCCTTACCAAGAAATAGTGGCTGTTCTCACATTTGCCTGGCCTCGTCCACTCCTACCACCACTACCACTACTACGCTGAACCATGACGGCCTTTATAAAGGACGCAACTGCATTTGCCCCGCTCATCTAGTTCCCGACGATATTCAGTGTATAGGTTCGCATTAATGAAAATAATAATAATTATTATTATAATTTTAATAATAATTATTATTATAAATAAATATTAAATTATTTATTTTTTCTTTAATGTAGTGCCAACCCACGCAATGTTCATAGCAACGGCGAAGTCTCTATTCAACTTCGTCGTCGACACAGCCAGCGGCAACATTGTGATCACCCCTCTGCCCTTAACCTTCGTCAATGTCAAGGCCGTTGCGCATGACGTCACGGACAACGTCATCTACCTCTTGGATCAGGGATTGGGAGTTGTTTCCGTTCCTCTCAATGATTCTTATGTGGTTTTATTTGAATTTTTGACGGATTTTTAATTTCGATTTCGTTTGTTAAGTTTTTTGGCTGTCACTTGTTTCATTTATTAGTTTATTTATTTATTTATTATTATATTATTTATTTATTCGTTATGTTCATTTTTATTCCTTTTGTTTTATCTCTCTCTCTTTTACAAAAATTTTCCAAGTTTCATTTTGTATAACTTCATCCAAATCTATCATTTTGTAATCAATCGATCGATCGATTGATCAGCAAAACTCATCAACACCTTTAATCTTCAATCACAATCACTTCACCCATTTGTTAATTTGTTCTTTCACTCAGTTTTTCATTCATTTATTCTTATTCACTCCACCTCTCGTCCGCTATTCATTCATTTTCACCACCATCGCCCATCCAATCACCAGCTCTCGCCAACACTCGTGGCACCATTCAGCCCGAAACCCCCACAACAACCATTCGACATGTTGATCGACCCGCGAGATCGCGCCCTCTTCTGGACTGACAAATCAAAAAACGTCATCGTTATGACGTCACTAGGTCAGGAATTACGTCACGGGATCA
The DNA here is from genome assembly GCF_000326865.2 of Helobdella robusta. Taxonomy (NCBI): domain Eukaryota; kingdom Metazoa; phylum Annelida; class Clitellata; order Rhynchobdellida; family Glossiphoniidae; genus Helobdella; species Helobdella robusta. Next base: position 559,788 of record NW_008704623.1, on the reverse strand, counting down.
TTGACCTGGTCACTGAGAACACTTTGATGGGTAGAAAGGCTAGGCCGAGGCATCTTGCTCTTGCAGTCGAATCCAGGTTTCGATGAATTGGTGTTTTTTTGTTTTGTTTTTTTACTTATTTCAGCAATTACATATAATTCTTGAGTAAAATTAAAGAAAAACAAATAAAACTTATTTTCGCTTCATAGATTGTTGTTTTTTGTCGATGAAGACCATTCAATCGAATACCTTGACCTGAATGAAAGTGAGAATGAACGACAGTCGAAGCAACGACGCCATCAACCTAAGAACACGCGCGGTGCAAACGGCATAGAGCCTAAAATAACGAAAACATCGAAGACAGTGGTGCAAACGTACAACTCTATAGGTCCAATTTTTGTAGACGAATCCGCCAAACGCATCTACTGGTACAATTCATTCCAAAAATCAATAGAGTTCTCAAACTTTGATGGCTCTGAGAGGAGTCGTTTACTGAAGAATGTCAATCATCTGAGTATTTTTACAATCATCAATGAGCTTCTTATTTGGGTGGACAACCGCACGAATAAGATGAATGCCTACAACTTGTCAACTGGGAAAGTTCTAGATGTCCATATGACTAGTCTGATGGAAGGAATCACGGATATCTTTGAAGTTTCAAGGAGTCCTACAAAGAAGGTTGACAACCGCAAAGAGGGTAAAGCAGAGGCCACAATTTGCAGCACACTGGGCTGCTCCCATGGTTGTAATGGGACCTTCAATGGGTGTAAGTGCCCGAAGGAGATGCACCTTTCCGACGATGGCAGAACTTGCGTGGACAGCACTTGCCCTCCGCAGAGTTTCTCCTGTCGCTACCTCAAGTTTGGTTACGATGCGAGTAGGAATGAAATTAAAGAAGAAGCGAGGTCGGTCAGAGAGAAAGTTCATTTTTCGAGAGATCATCTGGTAGATGTGGGTAGTTTCGTTCATTGCATCCCGGAGAAATGGAGATGCGATGGAGAAGAGGATTGCGATGATTCCTCCGATGAAATTAACTGCACCATTTGTCAGCCGGATTTCTTTTCCTGTCCTGGCGATAGAAAATGTTTGAGACGCGATATGATTTGCAATGGAAACGTCGATTGTGGCGACGCCAGTGACGAGTTGAACTGCCTGATGTGTATGGCCACGCATTACAATTCATTCGTATTAACGCCGGCCAGTGAGTTGTACGAATGCTCTGAAATCGAGTGTATCACATCGGATCAGCTATGTGATGGAGTTAGCGATTGTGAGAATGGATTGGATGAAATGAATTGTCGGAAAAAGAATCCGGTGGAGAAGTTTGAAAATTCTGCCAATGATTCAAAGACACATTTTTACATGGCCTTAACAACTGTAACCATCTGCCTACTCATCATCGGCATGATGATGATTGCTTTCTGTCTGATGAAACGCGGTCACAAATCATGTTGTCGACTTTCCAAGAAGGAGAATCTGTACACGGCACCCCCGACCACGGCCACAATCACAAACGAAAGCTACGGCATCTGTGCGACGGCTTCATCTTCATCACCATCGAAGCTTCTCACTTCTCCACCTCCTCCTGCTTACTTCAGTCCTCCACAGTTCAAACTGAACAACTACCGCTCGTCTCTCGATTCGAGCGTCAGTCTGCTGGCAGCCGATGCGATCATCGGTCCTTACCCATCGCCAGCCACAAGTTTCGTCGAATCCAATCGACATCATCGTCGAAGTTTCCGTTACGATCCTAAAAGCAGAACAACTGCATCCTATTACCCTGCGATGTGTAACAGCAGCAAGTCTAATGAAGTTTGTCTCGCATGTGATGACGACAACTACGACTCGAAATCGCAGCCTCCTCCGCCTCCGACCACTCCTTGCAGCCAGTTTCTTTCCGGGAATGATATGCTCGCATCTTCATCATCCATAGCGGACAGTAGCAATCGCTACTACAGGCACGACTACATGAAGCGCAAGAAGAGATTATGCCATTCAAAAATCTGGGACGTCACTAACGATTCGTCCGTTTACCCGCCACCCAGTGGCAGGTCCTCAGCCACCCTCCCACCGAACCCTGCTCCAAGTTTGTCCGCCATCACTGCTACCTACTCCAACAACAACAATGGTGCAGACGTCAACTGTGCTACTCTACCTAGCATGAATGACAGTACTAATGTTACTGCTGACACTAACAACGTCACCGACTGTAGCAGTGACAGATGCAACAACATTTGTAGTAGCAACAACCACAGTAATAATACTGCCTTCGAAAATATGCATCCTCGCTTGCATTCAACCCCTATGAAGAAGAGTAAGTCCAACCGTCATCATTAGTAACCCTATCTGTCATTAGATTTTATTACGTCTTCGTCATTGTTTCATTCATTAACGTCTTTACAATTTGTTTATCGGTAAGTTGATTTTTTTTCATCATCGTCGTTATCTCTATGATAAAGAGCAATATGAAATGTTGATGGCATTTCAATAATCAATTGCACTTGGGTACACTCACGTACACACAACACACACACACACACATACACACACACACACACACACACACACACACTGCACACGTACACACACACACACACGCAAGCACACACACGACATTTATAACTTGAATTTTATCAAACATTCATCCAGACAGCTAAAGAGAACTTTTTTCTGTCTAGTCAACCCTAAGTCATTATATATATATATACACACACATATATATATATATATATATATATGCTATATAAGCATATATATATATAAATGCATATATATATATATGCATATATATATATATATATATATATATATATATACACATGGATTTTATTTTTTTGCCTTATTAAAAATTTTTGTTCATTTATCACTTTTTAAATAGATGTTTTAACCTTTTATTTAAATTTTTTGCAATATTATTTTGTTAGAATTGGTTTAATACCGAAAAAGGCCTAACAAAGAACATAATGAATTGTATATAGTTGAACTGTTTACGATCATAAATAAGTTAATGCTGTTTAGATGTTATTTGCTTAAACTTTATATGTGTGTTTGTATGTGCGTGTGAATGTGTGTGTGCGTGTGGTTTGTGTGTGTGTGTGTGTGTGTGGCAATTCCATATCAAAAGTTTTGAGTTCCTTTAAGAAGTACCGCTATATTACATTACATTACACTGCGTTACGTTACGATAAAACAATCATTCAGCCATGTTCATTCAGTGAATCGGAGATTATTTTTGACAGTGTGAACATTAAGAAGTAACTTTTTCTATAGATATTTGCGTCTGAAAACGAACTTAATTCGCGTGTGTATATATATGTATGGGTGTGTGTATTTGTGTTTGTTTGCGTGTGTGTGTGTGTGTGTGTGTTTGTATTCATTTTTATATTTGTGTTATTTCGTTATTACCGTAATTCCGTGAAGAGATTTTCGACCATTTTTTTTAAATAATTTTTTGTGTATTTTTGTGTATACAACAACGATTTATTGACAGCTTTTATTCGTCATCCCCAATTTCTATTCCTATATTGTGTGTGCGCGCGTGTATGTGTGTGCGTGCGTGTATGTGTGCGTTCGTGTGTGTGTGTATGTGCTTTTTTTTATCGAATTTACTCTTTCCTATACCATTTCTTTCTATTCCATGAACAATAATAATACATAATATTCCTTTCATTTTGATGTTGCAATTAGAATTTTTTTTGAATATTTTGAATAAATTCAGTTCTTTTGGCTACAGAGCTCTGGCTTTTTTTTCTAATTCGCGCATCAATTCGGTCATTTTGAAACAGAAAAACATTTATTCACATTTAAAAAATTATTTACCGTTATTAATGGTGAACGTTTGATTGTTTATGTAGGGTAAAGCTATCGGTTTACTCCAATCTTGACTGAATTTGGCCAAAAATAGATTGTTGGGGATTAATGCGGGGTCATTGTCTTCAACATCATTCTCCAAACTTCCAAATTTTGACGTTGAGTGATCTGGATTTAGACTCCATTCATCGCTCGTTACAAATGTGTCTTCTAGTTTGGTGTCGCATGGTAAATTTTGATTGAAAATATTTTGGGAGTCATTTTTGGATTTTAATCCCGTACTAGCTTCTTGCCAGGTAAGGGTAACTGATGGAAAAGTTTGAGGTCTGAATTTTGGGTCGTGCAACCATGTGCCCGGTTTTGAACTCTCGTAATCATTGCATTCTTCATGTTTTATGGAGTTGCCTGTGGTAAAGGTTTCTATTGTGTCTAGGAGTGCGTATTCAGTATTGGTATGGTTTTTGTAGCTTTCAAACTGGTTGTAGTAAGAGATTGCGTTGGCTGAGTTGAAGTTCAAGTCGAAATTGGCATTGTGTTGTTTATTATTTGTGTAGGCAGATGCGATGTCGTTGGTGTGAGATGGTTGTTTCTGGTTTCGCGGTTTTCTTTTTCTCGTCTGGATTCCATCTTTTCTCATCACGGATGGCCGTCTGACCTGTGGTCAATGAAATGGTTTCATTGCTCTTTAAAAACTAGAAAACCACTAAAATACGAATCTGTTATTAACCAACTGCTACATGCTTGGTAAAAACGTTTATAATGAACCGAAATCCCAAGATGAAACAGTTAAAAAGAAAACAAGTTTATTAATTCCTCATCAATTAAAATCCATTTCAAATAAACAAAGAGCATAAATAAAACAGCAATCAAATGAATCCATTAAATTTATTGCCGGGTGATTCATTGAAAGATCAAGCAAGCGGATGTTTAAAACTTAGATTTCAACGATAATGTTAAAAATTTTATCGCATCACGTTTAAACGCAGTATAATAGTATTCGTAAAATGTGTGTTTGTGTGTGTGTGTGCGTCTGTGTGTATGCATTTGTTTTTGTCTGTGTCTAAGTCAGTCTGCGTGTATATATTTTTGGTGTGTGTGTATGTATGTATATATGTGTGTGTGTGTGTGTATGTGTGTGTGGGTGTGTATGCCTTTATAACTTAAACAGTCTTAAACAGTTGAATTGTTATCGCCAGCCGATAGAGATCACACGATTAAGCAAAACTTGATCCAAAACATACCGCTCCTAATCGAACCAACCTATTTGTTAAACAACTCAGCTGAGTAACTACGTTGTAAAAATACTGAATATATAGATTTTGAATTTGGAGTTTATTCAAATTGCATACAACATTTATACAAAATGTATACGTAATGTATATAGAATACGTACAAAATGTATTGTTACATTCAGAAACTTATACAGAATGCAAATGTGTACAAATACATACATACATAAAATAAAAAATGTATAGAAAATACAAACAAACGATTCAATAATAGCAAATACGTGCAAAATGTATAGAAAATACAAACAAACTATACAATACAAAATACATACAATACATGCAACAAAATCTACCAACACCGTGTAGTTTATAGTAGAGGCCACAAGCATTGCAGACGACATCTCCATCGTTATTTCGTCGCCACAATGTCGTCACGGCCGTCCTGCAGTTGCTACATGTAGCGCCTAACTTTTTGTTGTTCGTCTGTTTGGGTTGATGAAAAAAGTTTGGTGAAAATTAACTTTTTACATTGTTTATTTTTAAAAATCACATAAGCAGTGCCACTAGCAGGTGCGTGTTCTTACGCTGTTTGAAACCCAGAAACTGACTGACAAGTTAGTTTGCAATGCGGTTAGTGTGGGAATGTATTGTGTAATCTTGGTAAATTAATGACACACGAGTAAAATTTCATCCAAATAAAAACTGGATAATTTGTAATTCTAATATTACGTAATAGAGATGGCGTTGGTTCACGTATGCTTTTTTATCAATCTCGATACCTCCGAAAATTTCTTAAGAGTTGTAAAAAAATTCCTATCACCAACAAAAACTCACCCTTTTGAAAGTGTCTTGCTTGACAATGGGCCTATTAGACCCATTAATCTTCTGGTAGAGCCCACAAGCATTACATAGGTAGTGGCCAACCCCATCGCGACGCCATAGCGGGGTTGAGGGTGAACCGCAGTTAACACACTCTTTCGGGAAGTTTGGCGAAAAATTTGAGAATTCGTTTGGAAGTATTGTTGAGAAATTTGTGATTTTTTTGATGTTCATGCATTCTAGATCATCGGTAAAGTTGGTAGTTTGATTTTTTTGCAAAGAGACATCGCTGAAGTAATGGAATACATCAATGTTGTTTGTGCAGATTTCTGGCCCATCTAGCGGTGATGACTGGAGGTTAAAATTTGAATTTGAGTTGTTGAAATGGGGTGTTTTTAAATTTGAATTGTTGAAATGGGGTGTTTTTGAGTTTGAATTGCTGAAATGGGGTGGTGTTTCAACATTTTGGGGGCTGTATTTGGTGGGATTGTTGAAAGTTTGGTTGCTATGAGACGGTAGGGGGTATAGGTAACTTATACCTGGTAACTCAATGATATCCGAATGCATGTTAGGTGAACTGATGAGGTTCTCGACGAAATGTAAGACTTCGAATTTATTTGTGAATCTTTTTAAAATCAGAATAAAATTCTAATAAGTTTCTACGCCAGTCTTTGTAGAGCAATTACTCTTCAGTAAATTAATTATATTCAATTAAATTTTAATTAAACTCCAGTATTTAACAATTATTAATTGAATTTATCTAATTAATTATCTCAATTTAAAATTTTAAAATGTTTATCGTTTTCAAAATATAGCAACAAAACACGTCCTGTTTTGTTAACATCAACAAGACATCAACAATTACATCAACAACAACATCAACAACATCAATAACCGCAACAACTACAACTACATTAAAAACACTATTTAACATCAGGTTAAATGTTTTTATCTAGAAGGAAATAATTCCATTCCATATGGAAGTTTCCCAAACTTAACAACAGCTGTCAAATATCGTCGGATGTATTTTCTTATCCAGCGACTTCTGCTATTGGTTGAAAGTTTGACGTAGGCGGAGCTAAAATGCTTAATATTTAAATTAGTTTTTTCTTATACATCTCGAAAATAGAAAAACGAACAATGTTACAATTTACAAATTTTTATTTTAATTTTTTCACAAATTCAAAAAGTTGCAAATTTAAAAATAAAATAGAGAGAGAAAGAAAGAAAAGAGAGAATGAGAGAAAGAAGAGGGAGAGAAAGAGATATAAATATCAAACAAAACAATAAACTTACGTAATAATTTAAAAATAGTTTGTTGATTAAAATACTGATAGGCTGATTGATTGAATGAAATGTTAATTGATTAATAGGTTGGTTGGTTAATTGATTGTATAGTTGATTGAAGTAACGAGTCAGTTTACATTTCACAAGACGTGATTTTTCACTTTTTTCTGTACAATATTTCTGATTCTTTGAAAAAATTTATGCAGTTTGTTCTTTCTTCTCTGAGTTGGATTCGAACCCGGGACAGTCGTCATCGAGGAACTCTTTACTTTCTTGAATGGCAGTTTAATTTTAACACAGTAGCATGCGTTGTTGGATGATAATGTTGTTGTACTGTGGGATGTTGTTGTTGTGTTGTTTAATGCTGTTGTTGATTTTGTTGTTGATGCGGTTGACGATGAGGCGATAGATGGCGATCTTAAGAAATGTTGTAATTCGTTTGTCATTTTGTTGTTGATGTTGTTGCTGTTGTTGTTACTGATGTTGCTATACTTATTGTTGTTGTTGTTGATGATGTTAAAGTTGTTGTTGCTTAGTCGCATGGCTCGTTGGCAGTTTTCATGTTGGAGTCTGAATCTACTGTTGCAGGCCAAACAGCAACACGAGTCTGGATGGGTGAATCTTGTTGCGATGTTGTTGTTGTTAGAAGTTATATTGTTGTTGATGTTGTTGTTGTTGAAATTCATATTGTTGTTGTTGTTGTTGTTAATGAGTGTGCAATTAACTTTTATTGTGAATTTTTTTCTCTTGTGAGTTTTGAGGATGTTGTTGTTGATGTTTCTCTTGCTGATGTTGTAGTTTTTGATGCAGCAGTTGTTGTTGATGCAGCAGTTGTTGTTGATGTTGCAGTTGTTGATGTTGTAGTTGTTGTTGATGTAGTTGTTGTTGCTGTTGTTGTTGTCGAAATCGAAGGTGATGGGCGAGAGATAGTCACCATCGTCACTGTCAACTTCCTCGCTTGAGAACTTGTCGTGGATGCTGGCGTCAGGAAGATGTGCTTCCCCAGTTTGCATCTCACTCCCAGCCTCCCAGATCGAAGTAAGCAGACTGGCGTTGAAAGTGTCCCCATCCATCGGCGTGACATTCGTGAGAGTGCTTTCGTTCTGGATGTTGTTGCTGTCAGAGTCAAAGTAGATGGGGGAGAGCCAGTAACTTTCATCACCGTCGTCATTCTCTTCACTTGAGCTCTTCGTCCTGTTAATGTTAAAATCAATATCGTTAAAAAGTTCATCGTCAACGTCTTTATAACCTGCACTCTCTGAGCAGCTGCTGTCCAAAGTTTTGAGGTCGTCATTCAACTGCGTGTTCTTCTGTTGTTGTTGTTCTTCCTCTTCTTTCAGAAGTTCTTGTTTTGGTGTTGAGTGGGAGAATTTGCTCTCTTCAAAAATGTTGCTGCTGTTGCTGCTGCTTTTGCTGCTATTCTTTTTAAACATGGTGTCGTCGCTATTGTGGTTGCTGTCACAGCTGTCTGCTTGGACCTTCCTCTCGTTGTCGTCCTCACCACCATCATCATCACCATCATTGGGAATGATGGTGACGGTTAGTTCAACGAACTCATCTGAATTGTGTTTTCCCGAATCGTCATCATCACCATCAACATCATCATCATCATAACTCTTTTGTTTGTCGTCATCATCATCATCGTCGTTGCTTCTGTTGAATGAGTGCTTGATATCATGATCATCACCACCTTCAACATTCAGGCTGTTGGAAGTCGTTGTTGAGTTTGTTGTCGTTGCAAGTGAACCATCGACACGATCGTTGCTTCTCATGTTGAGGAGCTGGTCCATCAGGTGACAGATGCAGCTTTCAACAGCTGCGACTCGATCGTTTGTTGTGTTGTTGGAAGGCATGTTGAGATGTAGTGTTGCGAATGTTGTTGATGTTGATGAGTTGTTGATGTTGTTGAGTTGTTAATGATGCGGATGCTCTGAATGTCTTGTTGTTCTACTCGTTCCAGCTGATCGAATCAGAGCGGATGTTCGCACCTCAGAGCCACTCCACCAGGCGATGGTCAACAAAACAATGGAGTAAAGAGTTATTTCAACTTCAATCAACTAACTCAAATTCAAATCAGAGGGAAACTTACGCATTGGTACTTGGCACCTTATCAGACGGAGGCTTATATACCCTCCAAGTCTCAATAGCACTCAACAAAGACATCAATTAAAAGGACATTACCATCAGTGAATACAACATCAACATCAATTAAAACAACATAAATGAACACAACGATAATAACGTTCAAATCAAAGTCAATCCCAGCAACGAGGATTAAAACAGCGTGAAAGCGACTCCAATAAAAACCCCGTCGCTGAAGTTTATAACGTTCAAATACAATCACTCTGGACTGTAATATCCGCTCTTTAATTGCTTTTTAATTAATCATAAAGATGGAAGTGTGCCTCTAATTAATATCTTTATTAATTACAGGGCGGGAATGCGGATTTTATTGGAGGGTGGAAAGTTGTAAATATGATCGTAACTAAGATGGAGCTTTGTTATTGTAGCCTTCTAATAAAAACTGTTTGATTGAATAGCAGTTGGATGTTAGTCATATTAGTTGAGGTTTATTGGATGGCTTTGTTGAAGTTTGGCTGCTCTGTGTGTGTGCGTGCTTGTGTGTGCGTGTGTGTGTTTATGGACACGCGTTTGGATGATGTCGTTATTATTTTCGTTATATACAACGTTATTTAGAACTTAGTTTGATCGTAAAACCAAATAAGAAACGGTTAATAACTAAGATGCCTACCACTACTATTACTGCTGCTGCTGCTGCTGCTATTACTACTGCTGCTACTACTACTCTTGCTGCTACTACTACTACTACTACTTACTACAATGACTACTACAATAATCACTACTATAATTGTTTGTTGTTTTTAGCGTTACGTTGCAAACAGTTCACTATAACAACAAAACTTTTTAATAAATTTTCAAATTGATTTTATTATTTTCAAATTAAAAAACATTTGAAATCGAAAAGAGCTTAGAAACCAAACTACTCGGGCAAAAAATATTTATTTTCAAAATGTTAAAATTGACCAAAAATGTCGAATTTCGAATACATTTTCGTTATTATTTTGAATCGTTTGTTTGTTCGTGAGTTGTTAATATCAGTCGGTCAGCTGATCGGTCAGCTGGTTAGTAGGTAGGGGGGTAGGTAGGTGGGTAGGTAGGTAGGCAGGTAGGTAGATGGGTAGATAGGTAGATTGGTCAATCAGTCAGTCGGTGGTTTGTTGGTAGATCGGTTATTTTCGGTTGGTCGGTCAGTTGGAATTTTTAAGGTTTTTAAAATGTATTCAATTGAGAATTTAAGTAATTGAATATATAGATTAAATGATTAAAATAATTTATTAATTTGTTATTATCTATTATTAATTTAAATTTTTTGATCAAAATTAAAAAATTGTAAATTTTTTCTTGGCTTTCTCGCCAGAACCCGCAGACAATTTTTTACCGAACGTTTTTAGGATGACGTCATTTTTACCATGGCTATTACTTTTATTTACTCTGACCATTTCCTGTTCCTCCTCCTTTTCATCATCGATAGCATCATTATCATCATCAGCAGCAACAACAACATCATCATCATCATCGATGTATGGCGCGATGATGTTGTTGTTGTTGTTAATATTAAAGCCATAATTTTCTTTGATTATTCGAATATTATTATTATTTATATTATTATAAATATTATTATTATTAATGTTGTTAATAAAAATGTTATTATTTATAATGGCATTTTTGCTAATATTATTATCTTTATTTATGTTGTGATCTTTATTATTGCTATTATTATTATCCCAAATTTGGCTTTCTCTAATAGAACAATTAACTGACCGATTGTAATGGTCAGAAATATCGGTGGAACTATCATCATAGTAAATCGCCCAATCACATTCGAGTTTGCTCTTCTGGTAAGAACTCAACTCCTGATTGGTCGAACTCTTATGAGGTATCTGTAAATACTTACTCTCATTGGCCAGCGTGAACGTCGCCCTCCTCATGGCAGCGATATTATTGGTCGGTTGTTTCAAGTATAGATAAGGAGAGGTATTTATAGATTGGGGTGAAACGGAAGGGTTATTTTCTAAATTGTGGTTTGGGGTTTTGGAGTTCAAAAATTTTTTTAGTTTAGATTTTCCCCTANGTTCCATAATCACTATCGATCATTCGAAAGCACTTTCCCATTGTTCTTCAACTTGCAGACAGAACCAATGTTATTATTATCACTATTGTTGTTGCTATTTATATGGTGGGTGGAGCTTAAATTCAAGCACCAATCAGAAACGTGCCTGTAGAGTCCGAACGATGGAATGATTGACATGCCCACGTGTATGCGGGCCATGGAGGAGAGGGCGGCCAACATCCGGGTCATTTTCTTCGGGCCTTGTGGGGGGCAATAAAAATATTATGAAATAACATGATATTTATGAAAATTATTATGCTTATAATTCAAAAATATTATAATAACATAGCTTGTCATCACGATAAGTGGCTTGCCTCTAAATTAATTTCTCATAAAATGAAAACCCATTTATAGATGTTACAAAACAATTTTCAAATCATAATTATCAAAAATATTAATAATTACATTTAAATATAGTTAATATTTTTTACTTTTTGATTGGCAGATGGCAGAGATGTGGCTCTGCTCAATGCCAGATCTCAGGCATAAGATCTTTAAGGCTTCTATGTGCTCCTAGAAGATCAGATGTTATTCGGTTTATTAATTTAGAAAAAAAATGAAACTGTTCATTTATTCAAGATGGTTAAATTAATCAGTTATTTAGTTAACTGGGTATATAAGTTATAGGTTTAAATGGTTGGGTAATTAATGAAATAATCAATAATATAAATTTAAAAAAAATCGAAATGGTCCTTTTTTGGAATACAAATTAACTTTCGGAGTCTAATCCCAGTTAAGTAAGTCAATCGACTAACTCAATGATTCAGCAATCTATCAATCTATCAATCCATTCCTTCATTTATTTATCCATCTATCTATTCATCCATCTATCCATTCATCCACCCATCCATCTATCAATCCATCGTCTATCTAACTTGCAATGTTCAATTTTTATCTGACTAGGCCATCTCGTCCAGCCGTCCATCCATCCATCAATTCACCCATTCATCTATCCATTCATTCGTTCGTTCGTTCATTCATTCATTCATTCATTCATTCGTTCGTTCGTTCGTTCGATCACTCACTCACTCACTCATTCATTCATTCACCCATGCGTCTAACTTACGACATTCAGTTGTTTATCAGACTCCGCCATCTCAGCCAACCTCTCCATCTTCCTCCTCATTCTTCTCTGCAGACGAATTCTCAGTTCCTGGCGTCTTTTTATTGTTATTATTATCCCTGCGTGTGTGTTTGTATGTGTGTTTGTATGTGTGTTTTTATGTAAGTGCATGTGAGTGTAAGTTTGTGTGTGTGTGTCCGTGTGTTTGTATGGATGTGAGTGTATGTATGTGTGTGTGTGTGCGTTTGTATGTAGGTGTGTATGTGAGTGTATGTATATGTGTGTGTGTGTGTATAATTCTGCTGTGTGTATGTGATTGTCCAATTAGCAGATGATCTAAGTCACCCGCGTAAAAACGCGTCAGTGTATTCATGAGATTGCTGTTTTTTTTGGCGGGAAACAAAAGAATAAAAAAAATAAATTTGACAAAGATAAAACACTAAGAGAATTGAAAAAATTAAACAAATCATTCAATCATTGATAAAGTGACAAACAAATTTATCATCGTCATCATCATTACCATCGTCATCATCATCATCAACATTGTCTTCCTCTTTCTTCATCATCATCTTTCTCATCATCATCATCACCATTACCACCATCATCATCATCTTCCTCATCATAACCATCATCTTCTTCATCATCACCATTAACACCACCATCATCATCATCTTCATCATCATCATCATCATCATCATCTTCTTCCTCATCACCATCATCATTACCACCACCACCATCATCATCATCTTCCTCATCTTCACCATCATCTTCACCATCATCTTCTGCATCATCACCATTAACACCACCACCGCCATCATCATCATCTTCCTCATCATCACCATCATCATCATCAACAAACCGACCATCAACTGCTCTGGCCACCCGCCAAATGAGTAGTACGAAGAGAGCCACAACCGCCTGCTGTCCATCGTCTTCATCCGTGGCATCCGTTACGTACGTCAGACCGACCGCGAAGGAAGCTCCTACCACTACCGTGTCCAGTATCTAGATTATGATGATGATGGTAGTGGTGA
>NW_008704623.1:544014-546291 GCF_000326865.2 Helobdella robusta | reverse complement strand
GTCATGATGATGGTGTTGAAAATGTTGATTATTATGGTGATGATGATTATGAAGATGATGATAACGATGATGACGTTTTACGATGACGTCAGCAATGCCGCGATGGAAACTAACAATGAAAGGGGTATGAAATTGTAGAAAAAAAATCATTTTTTTTGCCCGGGAAAATAAACAAAAAACAAAAAAACAAACAAATACGAATGCTGAACATTTTTGAGCGTTACCATAGCAATAATGAAAAGCGAATGAAAAAATTATTGATAAAAAATTTGTATTATCATTATTATTATTGTTGTTATTATTTATTATTGTTATTATTATTATTATTTTTATTACACAAAAACAAACAAACATACGAGCAAACATGTGAACAAACAAATAAATCACATAAACCAACAAAAACCTAGAAAGAAACAAACAAACCTACAAGAAAACGTACTTACAAACAAACAGACGGACATGTAAACAAACAAACAAACACACAAACATACATACAAACAAACAAACATACAAATTGCGCAAACATATACAACATACAAGCAATACCTATTTTACCACCCATTCGTTATATAAATGTTACGGAGTCATTGAACAAGTGTTGCAATGACTTTCGGACGCCTTAACCGGGCTTAAACATTCATTAACGAGAAATCTGACATTAACCTATTCAATATATCAACATCAAATGAATTGAACTCATACATTAGGGATTTAAAAACTGACTAAACATAACCTTAAGAAAATGTAAACAAACACAAAGAAACATAACATAAACAAAGTATAGAAAACATAGACCAACATAACATAAACAAAGTATAGAAAACATAGACTAACATAACATAAACAAAGACAAGACACAACATAGACAAATAACTATAAACATAACATAAACAAAATATAGAAAACATAGACCAACATAGCATAAACAAAGACAAGACACAACATAAACAACAAATAAATATAAGCATAAACATGATCTTTCACTCTCCTTACACCTGCTATCTTCCATTTGTGATATCATCCACGAGATATCATCAACAATGTCTCAAACGTAAAGGATACAAAAACACATAGACAAAATATAAACATAGATAAAACATAAACAACGGAGAAAGAAAATAGACAAAGATATAAAACACTAACAACGAATAATTATACAATATATCCGTGAACAAAACATAAACATTGAAAAAAAACAACATATACATAAACATTACTTCTATTTTATGGCTACAGGCTGCTCTGCCTAAAGCTACCAGTCGGATAATGTCCTTTCAATATTAAAAAATCCATTAATATTAATTTAATTATAATATAACGCCTACATTAACATAAAATATGATATAATTTGCATGTATGTAAGCAGAGTTGTACTGTAAATATATTTGCATTAGTCAACACAGTCATACCGATGGCGGACGAGTTTTTTTCAAGACAAACATTGGCGTTAAAACTAAATTGAATTATTGCAAATAGATATTGTTGTAAACTGACATAAACAAATACTAAAACTAACAGACACACATATTCGTTCTTTTCACTCTAATTTTCTCATTTTTTTTCTCTGAATCTATCTTTCACTTTCTCTCTCTCTTTTATTCTCTATCTTCTTTTCTGTCTTTCTTACTCTTTCTTTCTCTGTCTTTCTTTTTCTCTCTCCATCTCATTTTTTCTCTATTTCCCACTCTCTCTCCCTCCCTCTCCCTCTCTCTCTCTTTCTCTCTTTATCTCCTTCTCTTTTTTTCTTTATTTCTCCTCTTTCTTCCTCTATACTTTTCAATTCTTTTTTCTTCTACAAATTTTTTATCCTTTCATTACATTTTCAGTATTTTTATTTATATTAATTCTTTGTTATATTGCACCCAGAAGGAAACTTAACCCCTTAGAAGTATGCGTGTGTGTGTGCGTGCGTGCGTGTGTGTGTGTGTGTACGTGTGCGTATTAAATATCTTAAATCTTTCAATGCAAAAAGATAATCTTCAATTTTTTATAAATTTTTATTTTTCTTTGTAGTTAAAGAAAGAAATTTTTGCTACGCTTATATTAACTTGACATGGTTGGTTGATTGATTGGTTGTCTGTTTATTTCTTTATTTGGTTGTTTGTTTGTTTGGCTGGTTAACTGGCTGGCTGGCTGGTTAGTTGGTTGGTTTGTTTGGTTGTTTGGCTGGTTGGCTGGCTGGTTGGTTGGTTGGTTGGTCGGTCGGTCGGTTCGTTGGTTGGTTGGTTGTTTGGCTGGTTGGTTGGCTGGTTGGTTGGTTGTTTGGCTGGTTGGCTG
>NW_008704623.1:538786-541159 GCF_000326865.2 Helobdella robusta | reverse complement strand
TGTTGTTGATGTTGTTGTTGTTGACGTTTTTGAAGTTTCAAAGAATGTCCTATCAGACGTTGATGAAAAAATTTGAAAAATTCTCTCGTGTTTAATTGTTTTAGATTTTGACTGATGGCTGTTGCTAACGAAAGGTTGCTGTGGTTGTTGATGTTGCTGTTGTTGTTGATGTGGATGCTGTTGTTGTTGATGTTGTTGATTTTGTTGATGTTGTTGATGATGTTTTTGTTGTCGAGTTTTTTGTGAGGCAATTTGTAATGAAGATTCGTATTCGTGTAATGGCCCTAATAAGCTATTCTCAGTGTTCTGCGCTCTAAGTTGATGTTGTTGTTCATGTTGTTGATGTTGCTGTTGTTGTTGATGTTGTTGTTGTAGTTGTTTTAGCGTAACACTCTGATGCAGATGACGATAATGTTGATACCAGCTTTTTTGATTGGTAAATAAAGAAATTTTCGGGTCATTGTATTCTTGAAAGAATTGATGGTTTTGTTGTTGTTGCTGACGTTGTTGTGGTTGTCGTTGTTGATGTTGTTGATATTGTTGTTGTCGTTGTTGTTGTTGTTGTTGATGTTGTTGTTGTCGTTGTTGTTGATGTTGTTGTCGCTGAGGTTGTAGTTGTTGTCGATGTTGTTGTTGTTGTTGTTGTGTTGATTGTCGTTTTTGTAAATGATGCCAATATGTATTGACAGTTAATGTTGACAGTCTATCTTTTCGTTCTAAGTCGCTTTGTTGAAATTGTTGTTGTTGATGCTGTTGCTGATGTTGTTGTTGATGATAGCGATCATTCTTCATCTTTTCTTCCCTCAAGAACTTCAAAAGTTTGTTGATTTCGTTCTCTTTGCTATGCAGACGACCTACGTTACGTTGCGTTGTTTTCAATGGTAGAGAATTGAAAATTATTTAAAATATATTTTGCGACAATGTTTGTACTTTTTGTCGGTTCATTGTTCGTAGGTTTATGTTTCCTGGTGTGTGTTAATGTTTGTTTTTTCAATAGTTTTTGTTGTTTTTTTTAAATGTTTTTTGATGATTTTTAAAGATTTTTTATCGTTAATAACTCCTTTTTTAGGTTTTCGAGTTGTTTATTAGCATCAACGTGTTGAAAATGCAGACAAACAACTATACTGAGATAAATATGTGTCATCTTGGCAAATTTTTTTAGGGGGTGAAGGTGAGGGATTTGCCATGGGCTCGTCTAATTGACCCTAGGCTTGTGGGTCGCAGTAACAACCGACACAATTGATGATAATAGTAACAGAGAAACCGATTGTAATTTTTTTAAATGTAAAATTTAATCAACAGAGCATTGTCGTCGCATTTTAAAAATGGTTATTTATATATTTTTTTTTAAAATTATTATTTAACCTCTAATTCGAATATAACTGATTATTAATAAATTAATTAATTAATTAGTTCATGAATAATAAATTTTTCTTAATGATGACACCAAAATGAAAGCTTCATTTTATATACGAATAAAATAGCTATCGATTGGTTGGATTTATTTTTTCTTCACTGTCTAAAACTTTGTAGCCTAATTTGGCGGCTGGTGGAAGTTTGGAATAAAATGAATTTTTTTTTGACTTGTTTATTTTCAAGTTAAATCATTCATTTTGTTTGGCGACTTTTCAATTAAATTTTTAAACTCTAAGCGCGATATAAAAGAAGAATTTTCATGAACGCCATCCAAGACAACGTGGCAGTCTGTTTAAATCAGGCCCGTCTACACGCTGTTAGCCACATAGGTTTGGATAATGAATTGTGGAGATCCCAAAAGCCAAATAAGAAAAAAACCCCACATTTTATGCGTTCTGGTCAAGTCCGGATCTACAAAAGTGGGAGTCACGAAGCAAGGATGAAGTGGAGAGCCTTATTATTTAGTGGGGTCTATAAATGTTTTCGTACGTGTCTCTACATCTCTAGGACCATCTTGGAGAGGTCTCCTGAAATATTTCTATTTTTTTAGAAAAGTTCTAAAGTTCTAAATTGTGTTTAATTTGCAACTGTGTCGACAATGTATTTTTTTTTTACTTTTCGACATATTGGCAAAATTATTAGCAATTTTTTATTTTAGCTATTAATTTCTTGTATGCTCTCTTTCGCCAGTCAGTCAGTCAATCAATCAACCATTCATTTATTTTTTGTTCATTCATTCACTTGTCTGTTTGTTAATTTACCCATTCATTCATTCATTCATTCATTCATTCATTCATTCATTCATTCATTCATTCATTCATTCATTCATTCATTCATTCATTCATTCATTCATTCATTCATTCATTCATTCATTCATTCATTCATTCATTCATTCATTCATTCATTCATTCATTCATTCATTCATTCATTCATTCATTCATTCATTCATTCATTCTA
>NW_008704623.1:522414-537414 GCF_000326865.2 Helobdella robusta | reverse complement strand
TCTTGCTGTTCTATGGTCTTCAGTTCTTCGTCGATGACGTCATCATCCACATTATCATCCTCCATCTCCTTCTTAAACTTCGAATCCTTCAGCCATTCCAGGTAGGTGTCGCTCTTGTCGCTCCTGACGTGGCGATCGTGACGACCATGATGATGGGAATGATGATGATAATTATGATGGTGGCTGTGATGATGATGATGATCACGTCGATTTATGATAATGTTCATGGTGATGATGGTGACAGTAATAATGACGATGGTGATAATAATGATAATGATTATGATGATGATCATCGTCATCGTCGTCATCATCATCATCATCGGCATGATAAGGATATAGTGATTACATCAATATGAAACTTCATTTTAATATTACCAAGATGATCATCACATTTCATCATCATTTCTACCATCCTCATCATCATCAACAACATCATCATCATCATCATCAACAACATCATCATCATCATCATCATCAACCTCATCATCATCATCAACAACCTCATCATCATCATCAAAGCGTTATCAAGCCATAAAAAGGCGCGCGCGCTCCGTCAAAACGTAAACAATGGCACGTGATCGCAGTTTCTAAAATTAAATTAGTGATGGGCTGTCTTTTATGTCGTCACAAATTTTTTCTCCTTAAAAATGTACGTACGTTTGTGTGTGTTTATAGTCTTCTGCGTGTGCGTGTGTTTTATTTTGTTTGCTTGTGTGTGTGGGGTGTGTATGTGTGTGGTGTTGTGTATGTGTGTGTGGGGTGTGTATGTGTGTGGTGTGTATGTGTGTGTGTGTGTGTGTGGTGTGCATGTATATGCTTGAACCAGTGTCTTGCCTATCTATCTACCTGCCTGTAGTCACGTATTCACACACCACACACACACTTCACATACACACACACACACACACACTTCACATACACACACCACACACACACACACACACGCACAGAATCAATAATTTTTTTAATTAAACCATTGGAGCAGTAAACTGCTAATAATTTTTTGTTCTTGTTGTTTAATTCTTTGTTCATTCGTTTATTTTATTTGTTGTTTTTACTGAGAGTGTGCTAATAGTGGCTGCAGTAGTAGCAACAGTAGTAGCAGCAGCAGCAGCAGCAGTAGAAGTAGTAGCAGTTGTAGTGGAAGTAGTTGAAGTTACAAACATAATGCATACAAATATGAAAAAATAAAAAGTCCCGAATGGGACCAAATGTTTGTTGTGGTGTAATGGTTAGCACTTTGGACTTTGAATCCAGCGATCCGAGTTCAAATCTCGGCAGAATCTGTCTGTTTTGTTGAGCCAGACAGACTATTTGTTTTTCCCATATATATCTGTAACCAGTTAAAAATCCACTTGAGTGTATTTCTTGTGATTCCACTTGCTTCTAATTTTAAAGCCAAACGTTTATGCGGTACCTTATCGAAAGCCCTAGCAAAATCTAAGTACACAATATCCCCTGCTTTCTTTTTGTCCAAATTTTTATAAAACTTCAAAAAAAGTCAAGCAAATTTATAAGGCGTGAACGAATACCAAAGAATACAAAAACGCGAAAAAATAATTGCTTGTTAATTAAGCTATATTTATGACAAAATAATAATAAATACAATAGCAACAATAATGTTAATCACACAAAACATATATGGCAGGCAATAATGACGATCCAGTTCATTTGATATTTACAACAACAAACAACATTAACTTCCGTTATGAGTGTCTGTCTGTCTGTCTGTCTGTCAGAACGTGTGTGTTTGTCTATGTGTATGTGTGTTTATATTGTTTCATTTGTGTGTATGTGTGTTGGTGCGTATGTTTGTGTGTTTATATGTGTATGATATTTATATTGTTTTGTTTGTTTGTGTGTGTGTGTAAATATGTGTGTTTGTACGTATGTTTCTGTGTGAATGTGTGTGTGTGTGTGATAATTGTGTAAAAGTTCACCGAACTATGTAAAGCATAATAAGTTATGCCATTCCATGTCGGGCCTCTTTTGTATTATTTATGTATTGTTTGAAGTTTCCTAAAAATAACTTGTATCATTTGACCTTTTCTATATATATATATATATATATATATGTGTGTGTGTGTGTGTGTGTGTGTGTATGTGTGTTGGAAAATATATATATATATATATATATATATATATATATATATTAACATATTAGCAGATAATATACATTGTTGGTGCGTATTCATGCATATCAACACGCTCTGTAAAAAATGTCACTATGATGTGTGTGTATGTGTATGTGTGCGTGTGTGTGTATGTGTGTGTATGTGTGTGTGGCAAAAGTTCAATACTTCCGTACTTGCGTGTATTCGTGTCTTACTACAATAGTTACATGCTCCGTTACGATGATTTTAAAAGGTAAGTTCTGCGTGGTGAAAGGTATGGCGAAAGGTATGGTGAATGTTACGTGATAGCTGGATGGATGAACGGGAAATCGATTTTGGTGTAAAGTGTTTTATCAAAGTTATAAAAATATTCCTAAATATTATAAATAATTATATAGAAATTTATAATTAATTGTGTGTGTTTGAGTTTCTTAGAAGCGTATGATAAATGTCAAATAACTAAGTTAAATTTAACATTCTTGCCAAGATTTTTTCTTTTTGAGAAACTGATGATTTAACACGCAGTCGTAATGTCTTCCGTGTAGGTTTATATCTGGGTGTATGTTTGTGTATGTATGTATGTGTGTGTGTGTGTCAGTGTATGTGTGTGTGTGTATGTATGTGTGTATGTATGTATGTTTGTATGTATGTATGTTTGTGTGTGTGTGTGTGTTTGTGTGTGTGTGTTTGTGTGAGTGTATGTGTATATGTCTGTTTTTTAATGAGTCTGTTTTTTTTCTTTTAAAAATACCACATTGATGCTATAAATAACTCGTTGAAAACATATAGGTAGGCACATCTACTCTTATCAGGAAAACTGCCTAATTATAAAAGAATTGCAAACATCATGCTAAAAACGCCAAAAAGCAATACACGGCTACATAATGCCTCCACAGATGTTGGTGGTATTGGAAAAATTTTCATGGTGTAGGAATTTTTTGTTCTTTAATGTTGATGGCATAGAATTGGTTAGGGGTTAGTTTTTGGTTAAATGATTGGTCGGTTGGTTGGTTGATATATTATTATGAAACCTACGTGTGTGTGTGACGTACGTATGTGTGTGTGTGACGTGTGTGTGTATGTGTTGTTTGTGTGCGTGTGTGTCACGAAGTAATGTTCTCCTACAACTGAAAAAGTCAATCCACATGGTATTAGGGTAGCAATTAAACATTCACCTAGCCTAGCCACTTCGGAGCAATATATCAGGAGATGATACACGCTGTAGAAATATATGACATTATTATTATTATTATTAATGATAATATTATTATTATTATTATACTTTTGCCATTATTTAATTAAATTAAAATAAATTGAAAATTCAATGTCCAAATTCTGAATTCGTTTTTTTTCATTGAAAAATTAGTTTATTTATTGCCAGCCAAAATAAAAATTTGCATTAACAAAATGAAGAAATGTTTTTAAAAAAAACGAGTTATTTAAGCGCGTGTGTATGTATGTATGTATGTATGTTAAAACCAAAACATGATGAGTGACACTGAACCGTCAAACATCAAGTAACAAATGGATTAACACTTTGATTTATCGTTAATTGCACATGTCGGCATTCAGTTGGATATTTTCAAGCACACAGACACGCAGGAACCGCTGCAACAAGCACGAAATGTGGTTAGTTGCGAAAAACAGTTCCCTGCTGTCGCCTGATCTGACGCTGATCATTTTGCATATTTCCTTAAGAAATCTAAGGGTGTTGGGGTCCATCGAGCCAAGAACCTCGATGCATATTGGCAAGAATTCCATCGAGGGGAGGGCGTTCCCATATTTTTTCATTTTCTCGTCTACGGCCAAACCGCATTCTTTACTTGTCAGGTTTACGTATCGTTCGGCGAGGGTGCCAAGGACCGTAACATCCCACGCCAAACATCTGCCGGCTCTCCAATGTATTAGCGTGCATCCGTCCGGGCGCCTACCATCATGCGCAGAAATGCCGGATGGTTCCTTGAGAACCGGGATTGAAGCCTTGGAGAAGAGCCGACAAATGTAATCGTTTAGCGCTGAGTGACGTAGTTGACGGCCCCCACCCAGGCGACAAACTAAACCGTGGTGCCCAAACTCGTCCGCCCCAGCGCCACATCGGCACGTGTATTTATTCTGAATGACCAGGCCAAGTCTGAAGCCAATGGCAAATCTCACAGACTCGTCGTCAAGCCTGGTGCCCACAGAGGTGTTAGGCCACGATCTCAACCACCCACAGCTGGCAACGCTGGACATGGCCAACAAACGAGCGGTGGAAAAGTCGTCGCCGCATGAAGACAACAAATTTTGAAAGATTTTTTTATATTCTTCGTTCAAAATTTGGACGTGCGTACGGTCTCCCGGGGCGGACACTGGAGGAAGAATATCGCGGCAACGAAAAAACCGGTGGAGCAGGTAAGACTGCAGGTCGAGAGTGGCAGCGGCAGAAGAATTATAAACAACGGGAGCCAGCTGAACCACGCTAAGCAACCTCAGCCCACCAAATCGCACCGGCAGCTGAGCCTGGGACCAACCACTGTCAGTCACTTGAACATTGCAAATCGACGACAGGGCGGTGCGCAGGGCACCGTCAAATTCGCCCAATTTAGAAGGGTCAATGTGTTTAGATGTACGCAGGAAGTGCATCAATTTTGGCAAACTGAGGGCATTGCGGATAATAGTCAAGGCATCATGGGCCGAAAGACAGAAAACACGACCCAGGGCGAATTTAAGCTCAGAGAGCTTTTGGTCAAAAAACTTTATTTGATAATCGCCCTCGACCAAGGGTGTGCCTAAAAAACTCAGTTCTGATGCACCGACTCTGGGTATTTCAGCCAGCGCATGTGGCACCTGAAATAAACTTTGGCAGTGAAGTTCGCATTTTTTAATGTTTAACTCTAAGCCAATTGCAGCGGAGTTATGCTTCAAATATTTGTAGCTATCGGCCAGAGTTGGACCGTCCGAAGCTCTGCTGATATCATCCAGATCATCGCAAACGAAAGTGGACGAAGCTTTCTCTAAGAGTGGATGAAAAGTTAGTGCGAACAACAAAGGACCAAGGGGATCACCCTGCTATACCCCCTCGGACGATTCTACAACCCAAGAGTGGTAGCCAAGGGAAGAGACTCCGCCATAGGCAGAATGGCAAAAATTATAGATCTTGGGGCAAAAAAGTTTGACAGCCTCCAACATCGAGTCTCTTCTCAAGGCATTGAAGGCATTTTTAAAGTCCAGTTTCATTAACCCCCATTGATCGGGGAGGTTGGTGACCAATCCTCGAACCGCATGAACAGCGGCCTCAGCGCCACCCTTAATCCCGACACCCAACTGAGTCGGGTAGAACTTGGTCTTGAGTTCGACCACGACCAGGGCCAAGGCACATTTGCCGGCCAACCTCCTCCAAACGTTCCCGACCGCAATTGGTCTGACCCCTCCGTCTTTCTTATTTAAAGCTATTAGCCGGCCTCCAAAAAAGAACCGGCGGACGGAGAGTGGGCAAGCTCCAGATAAGATCAAATTAATGAATTGGGTTAAGGAGTTCAGTGTGTCGTCGATTGGCAAGGGGCCTGAAAAAACATTCTTAAGGTGCTGGGGTCGTAGGCCATCCAGGCCTCCAGAAGAACCGTTTTTGAACGATTTAACGGCCCTCAGCACCTCGGCGGGAGAAACGCAACCAGCCGTTGGTGTCAATGCGGGAAAGACCCGCCTGTCCACCGGAATTTTTGGGTGGATGGAACATAATTTATCGAAGGTGGCCGGCAAGCTCTCCGCCAGGCCCTCCGGCGAACAGACAAGTCTGACAGCCGAGGACAGGTTTTCCTGTTCAATACAAGATGACACAGCGTTGATCCACCGATCGGGGTTATGCTTTTGTGATTTGGCATTATTGAACCCATCAAAGCACAGTACCAGGGTTTCAAGACCAATAGTTGAATATTCGCTTAGACGCTTGTTGACCAGATTGCCCTGGTTGACCCGGCGACCCCCTCTGGAAGTCTTCTGTAAGACGTATGGGACAAAACAGTGGAGTCTAACCCAGTGAGCCGGGTCACCAGGGTCATTACAAACAGCCGTCAGCAAGGCGTTCAGATCATGTGCGAACTTCTCCCTGCATGGCTTAGGGATATGGTCGTACACCGGTACAGATTTCAGCACGACCATCAGCTTGTCAAACATGTATGTATGTATGTATGTATGTATGTATGTATGTATGTATGTATGTATGTATGTATGTATGTATGTATGTATGATGTATGTTAACGAGCGTTCGGCGAGAGTCTTCAGAGAAAAAGTTTCTGTCAACGGGTGTTTTGGCCCTTTAGCACATCCAGAGATCAGTTAGATGTTTCTAGCTGAACAAACAATTTGTCTCGCTTTGAAACCACCTCCTTTTATACTGAAAAATTGTGTAGGCGTGCCAGACGGTTCACATATAAATATCTCACGATGTGAGTGAGCTCGACGAGCCAAGTAACACGCCAAGTCGAATTTGTGGGTGTTGAGTAGTCGGAAGCCTTACGTGCACAGAAGTTCGTCTCTTAACTATTTAAACTCGCATCCCTTTTTCTTCCTACATAACCATATCCAGTAAGACGCTTGTTCAGCTGCATGTCCTACTATGTTCTTCATACAACTCGATCGTCTTTTACCTGCCAAACCCAAATCCTTCAAAAAGCTGTACAGTGAACAACCGACAAAACCTCTTGCACCAACCTCAACTGCGTACAACAAACACCTTAACACACATTGTTCTATCTCACTAACGAGCTCTTCATACTTGGCTGTTTTTATAGCGTGGCTTGCTGCTATATTAATCTCATACGGTACAGTCATTTCGACTAAAATAACAGTGTCTGCTGATACAGACTGTACCACCACGTCGGGTCTTGTTCTTGTATCATTTATAAACGATGGGTAGTTCCTCATGCCCTCCAAATCTGCCATGACCTTCCAATCTCTGTCGTTATCAAAATTACTTCTTCGGTTGCAAACTTCTTTTCTCGTGGTTTGATCCAACCAGCCTCTCTTAGGAAATGGATTTTTCTTAGTTTACACGGTGGCCTTGAATCTGCCCCGTCACAAACATTTGAAATGATGCCCACTAGGGCTTTCAAAACTTTGTTGTGCCTCCACGTTTAACGTCCATGACTGAGTTCGTACTTGCAAGAAGCCATCACGTCGGCCACCGTTTCCATTTCTCCACATAAACTACAATTAACTTCTCCTGCTGCGTTCCATGTGGTAAGATTTGCTCCTGATAGTAGCTGATTATACATGGCTCTTATTATGAACGCCAGTCTTAATGGAGCCATATTCCACATATCATTCCACGTTAAACTCCTCTGTAGCACACTCTCGCACGTTGTCCATCTGCCTTGTTGATTTTGTTGACAATGTACATATGTATGTATGTATGCTTGTATGTATGTATGTATGTTTGTTTGTATGTATGTATGTTTGTATGTATGTATGTTTGTATGTATGTATGTGGGTGTGTATGTGTTTTGTTTCCAATTTTAGTCGGCAAAAGTGCCCGTTCCATTTTGCTATTGACGAGTTTTTACCTTTTTTTCTAATATATTCTGATTTATAACGGGGGGGGGGTCTTTCGCTGTTGTTACAGAAGTTTTTTTCATACATCTATGATTTGTGTGTGCCAGAAAATAAGAGTGAAAAGGGCTGTATGGACGTTTTGTTGTTTGCGATATTGTGTGTTCGTTTGTTTGTTTGTTTGTGATTTTGTATGTTCGTGGTTTTGAATGTTGTCAGGTTTGAAGCTTCTTTTTGTACGTATGTGTTAGCGAGTTTTTTGCATGTAGCAAACACACACACGCACACCACACACACACACACACACACACACACACACACACACACATACACAAACACACACTTACGCAAACACACACACATACAAACATTGAATAACATACACATACGTTTCCTGAGAAATGTTTAAAAATCCCTTGGTATAACTGCTTGTTTTAATGAAAATTTTTTGTCGGAATATGAATTGCTTATTAAAATTTTGAAAATAAAATAAATTAAAATAAAATAGTGTTAAAAATTACAAATACTAACACGACATTGTAACATTACACTCAACGATTCTGATATGATGAGCCTTTCAATTAACATTTATTTATTTTTATTTATTTATCGCCATATTTTATTATTATTATTATTGTTATTGTTCATAGAAAATTTTTCATTAGTTGCATTAGCAAGCAGCTGAATAGTCATCAGCAAGCTTTTCAAGAAATTTTACAATTTTTTCATTTCTCTCATAAAGTTTCAAATTTAACGAAACTATGATTGAAGTACTAATTACATTCCTGAAACCAAAAAGGATTTATTTGTATAAATTCATTTTTATTAAGGTAACTCTGACAAAAATTTACTTCAGAATCATAAAATAAAAGACAATTTGTCGTCACCGAAGCTTAAGCTGGAGCAAATTGTAAAACACTACACTCTAATGATTAGTGAGAACTTGAAAAAGAAAAACAGGTGAATGTGGTAGCAGGTAACAGGTGGACCGTATGCAAATGAATGAACGTATATTCATTACTGGACAGATATAAAACTGAATGAATAAACATTCACATTACTGTTCAGTATGAAACTTAGTTAGAGGTATCTGCGCAGAAATTTGTCCATTTCCGTCAGGTTGGGATTTAAAATCCCATTTGGTTTTTACATGACCAGCAACTTTAAAACGGCAGTACGGGTATATCTTGCTGTGTTGGCAGTGCAACTTATAGACGAACAAGTTTTCGTTGAAATCCTCAAAAACGTATCTGACATCGTCCGATCTTGAATTTCTCTTTTATAAATGGTAGTTTGTAGTTTTTCTAAACTAAAAATGGATAGGTGTAAAATTCCATGTGGTTAATCATTAAGTTAATGGAGATATCGCAATCTGAAAAGTTCATATTTGATTTATAATTCTTCAGGATATCACTTGTAACTGTAGAAAGGTAAAAGTCCTGTATGTGCACCATGAAATCGTAAAATTGGTCAGTGGTCAGTGAACCGCACCGCTCCAAGCTTTCATCTTCATCCGATAGAAGAATTTTGATGATTTTTTTTAAATTCATCACCTGACATTCTGTGTCTGCTTTTGTTCTGTTCTATGTACCTCTTGTATATTTCGATATCTTCTTTTGTCGTCAGTTTTTTGAAACTTCTTAGGTGCGTATGAGAAAGCTTCTCTACGGAATTTCTCATTTTTTCTAGTCTCTCCCTATGCATCGTTATTTATTGGGTAAGTTAAAATAAATTCGTAAAAAGTAAGTAAAATCTTAAAATTTTAAATCACGTCTTGGAGTGTTTAAAGAAATTGCGATTAATATCGGCAGCGTTTCTTAACTTTTAACTTATAGTAGTTCAATTGGATTAACACTTTAGACTTGTGATGAACTCTGATAGACTCTGACTCGTTATATAAGGTCTGAAAAAGTCCATTTTTACGAGTTTACGACCACTGAGTCTCAATGAGTGACAAAGAAATTTAAACAAATTAATAATTTGCTTTGTTTGAAAATTTTTTACGATATTTTGTTCTTATTTAGATAATAAATGATCACACAAAGTCACAAACATACAAACAAACAATCAATAAAACAAACCAACAAACATACAAACAAACATACAAACAAACAATCAATAAAACAAACCAACAAACATACAAACAAAACAAACCAACAAACATACAAACAAACGGACAAACATATGAAAAAACAATAGAACAGACATACAAACAAAAGACAATCGTACACACAAATAGACAAACAAACATTAATTAACTTACTTCCAAAGTTAATGTCTCGGAAAATTTCAGAGGAAGTTTCAAAAACAATGAAAATTTATTATCGAGACATCTAATGAGCATTCAAACTAAGCCCGCTGACGCTGCTGCTATTACAGCAACCAGCCGGCAACGTTTTTGCGTCTGTCTGTCTGTGTCTGTTTGTGTGTATGTGTGTCTGTTTGTGTGTGTGTGTGCATGCGTGTGTGTGTGTGCGCGTGTGTGTGCGTGTGTGTGTGTGTGCGTGTGTGTGTGTTAATACTGTTACCAAGACAGCCAACAATAAACATAAACAAAGCAGATTTTTTTTCATCAACATATATAAGATAGCCTTCGTGACAATATGCTATGCGTTTTCATGCAAAATTGTCTAATTGTGTGTTGTTGCGTGTGTATGTGTATGTATGTGTGAATGTGTATGTTTGTATGGATGTGTGTGAGTGTTTGTGTGTGTGTGAGTAATGGCGTTAGGTAACTTTAAACCTTTGTTGGACATAAACGTCATTCATTTTGTATACACTAATTATACTAATTTATGTGAGCAAAATAGGAAATTTTTTGTTCGTTTTCTTTCTCTCTCTCTCTCTCTCCTCTCTCTTTCTCTCTCTCTCTCTCTCTCTCTCTTTCTTACCCAGCTCTCTTTTTCTCTCTCCCTCTTTCTCTCTCTCATCAAAAGTAAACTTTTGAAAATTTTCTCAACAAGTTTGTTTGTGGAATGTTGGTTGTAACTGAGGGTAGTACATTTTAAGTGCCTCCTAAGTTTATTACAATTTTTCATAATTAAAAATAAATAATATAATATATAAATAAATAATTTTTCATAATTAAAAATAAATAATATAATATATAAATAAATAAAAATAAAATATTATATATACGCATATCTGTGTATATATATTACAGGCACAATGTGTATGTGAGTTAATATGTCTGTTTGTGTTTTTACGCTTGGAATCGTGTATGTGATTTTTTTTAAACTTGTTTTCTCAGTTTCATTTGGGGAATATTAAATATTTTTTCTAAATTTAATTGGAAAATTTAGTTTATATAGAATTGGAAAGAACTGGATAATTATTATTATTATTAATTAATATTATTTATTATTAAGATAATAAATATTTAATTAAAGGAATCGTTCCAGAAATTAAATCAAAAAAATACAAATTAAAAGTTTAAATTTTCATTTGAAGTCTTCAAAAAACATGATTTTTTTCACAATTCCAGAAAACTAAAATTTTTTATTTCGTTGAAATTTCTCACTCAGCCCCTTCGAACATATTTTTCCAAAACATCCACATCTTGTCACTAATATTGATCACGTCTCATCCATTTCAGTCCTCCCCTGTGATTAATATTCTCCAAGCCGTTCTAATATCTGTCTGTTCGTTAGTCTGGATGCCTGTCTGGTTGTTTTTCTATATCTCTGTTTATCTGATTGTTTGTCTGTATATCTTTTTACACGTGTGTGTCAGTTTTTTGTTTGCCTGTATGTCTGTTTTTGTGTTTATCTGTTGATTGTTTGTTTTTCTCTATGTGTGTGTGTGTGTGTCTAAATGTTGATTGTCTATCTGTATGTTTGTCTGACTGTGTAATTGTTTTTGTGCGTCTGTCTACCTGCTTGTCTATCCATCTCTATCTGTCTGACTATCGCTATGAAGGCAGAATAACGTGCACTCGACCGAGCCGTGTCGATAAATTAATGATTTTTTTTAAAATCCAATTGTAAATTTTACTTTCCTCACGTTCAATCGAATTGAAATTACATATAGTGTAATTCTGTACAGGAATTATGTATAAGAATGTATGCATGTGCGGGTACTTACATAAATTCCCTTTGGTAGTTGTTGCTTATGCTGCTCGTATGAATGTTTGTCGGAATGTTTTTGCTAGGGGAAGAGGTGTGCCTGTTGAATTTCGTATCTGGCGAAATATTTTTTTGTAATCTAACAGCATTTTTTTGTTACATCATTTACTAAGTTTACAATACTTACTTTGCTTTACAACGTTTTACAGTGTTTTACAAGTTTACAACTTTTACGTTGTTTCATTGTTTACAATGAAGTATTACTTACAATATTTACAATGCTTAAAACGTTCTGATTGCTTACAGTGCTTGCATAACTTTCACGATATTTCAATACTTACATTTTTTCTCAACGGTAACAATATTCGCAGAGTAGTTGGGTGTCTGTCGTTCATTAAGCATTTCTTATTGCTTTCAACTGATACCAAATGAGGAAAAACTACTATTAGATTTTCTCATATACAATAGATGAAACCAAATAAAACCAAAAAAAAACAAACAAATTGACACATACAAACACTTACTAATACACACACCCATATATATACATGCACCATATACCTACATAAAAATATTGTATGAATTCTACCGAATTGTTGGCATTTTGCTTCAAACTCCAAGAAACATGAAGCAATCGTTGCTAAGGTTCTTGCCCGGTTGTCAGGCTTTGTCGGTGGTAGAAATACGCGCAAATGTTGAAAGGAGACCATATTTAATACAGTATTGTATGAATTCTACCGAATTGTTGGCATGCAAATGCACATGTACACAAACATGCATACAAAACATGCACCCACATATACATACACATGTCATTCCTTTTTACACACGGTGTATAAAAAACGTTCAAAACATTGATTATAAAGTACACAAAGTACACAAAAGGTACAAGTCATTGTATACACGCAACATAGTGTACACAAAATGTACCATACAACAACTCATTAACTAACCAGTCTAGCATTTTGGATTTATCCGATTCATCCATCAAAGCAGGACAGTGTATGTATTTTTTATTTATCTTTTTTATGTATGTATGTTTGTATATATGTTTGCATGTATGTATGTATGTTTGTATGTATGTATGTATGTATGTATGTATGTATGTATGTATGTATGTATGTATGTATGTATGTTTGTATGTATGTATGTATGTATGTATGTATGTATGTATGTATGTATGTATGTATGTATGTATGTATGTATGTATGTATGTATGTATGTATGTATGTATATACAATATGTCAAGTTTAAATGAATGGAGGTAGATATTGTTGGTGTCGCATAGTCTGGCCGGCTATTGTTTACTTTGCTTATTTAATTTTTTTATCAATATTTTTAATATTATTATGAATAATTTAAAAATTGTAATTATTTTAATAATTATTTTGTTGTATTTTATTCTTCGTATTGGAATCTGTTACAATCCAATTAATCACAATAGCCAGTTGAATGGAGTTTACAATCGAAGTTACTCAAATATTTTTCTCCCCTAAACTTCTATTAATTTTGAGTTATTCCTAAGTTCAGGAAATGTTGATTTAAAAACTATTTAATAAAAACACATTTTTCATTAAAGGTTCTATAAATAATTTTTGAACAATTCTGAAAAAAGGCAATAAAAACGAAAACACAAGCCGTGAGAAGGCTTAAATAACGTACCATGGGCTTACGATGAAAATAATGTAGAACTGGCAAATGGCCTTATACAACTGTTGTTTGTATGAATGCATGCATGCATGCATGAATGTATGTATATATGTATGTATGTATGTATGTATGTATGTATGTATGTATTTTTGTTTGTATGTATGTATGTATGTTTGTAAGTATGTTTGTATGTGTGTATGTACGTACAAGCAATATAGCGTTATGAACATTCCGTGTGATTTAAATTTTTCCGCCTACCCATTCTTGCTGATCCTGGCAAATTATAAATTGATGCCTTTGCACCAACTGAACGCCGAGCCAGGCATTAATGTTTCATTGCACGCGTTCACACAACGACGTAACCCTGAGACGATTTTTAATTCAACACCATCGGAAAAAGTTTCCTTCTTATTCTGAAGCGAATAAACTTGAAACTTTTCTCCATTTAATAATTAAACACCCGAAATTTGATAACTACTACTACTAGTAGTAATTTTAATACTACTTTGGCTGTTGCTGTTGTCACTTCGATCACTACTACTAATACTAAAACTTCAACTACTACTACTACTACTACTGCAGCTGCTTCTACCGC
This sequence comes from Helobdella robusta, assembly GCF_000326865.2. Classification (NCBI taxonomy): domain Eukaryota; kingdom Metazoa; phylum Annelida; class Clitellata; order Rhynchobdellida; family Glossiphoniidae; genus Helobdella; species Helobdella robusta. Next base: position 523,465 of record NW_008704623.1, on the reverse strand, counting down.
TTCTACTACTACTACTACTACTAATACTACAACAACAACTACTACTACTGCAGCTTCTTCTACTGATTCTACCACTACTACTACTAATTTAATATTATAGGCCACACAGAGATAAACAATCATCTAAAAAGCTGCAAATACTAGATCAGAATAGGATTTATTGATATTTACTTCTTCCAGTGCATTCATATTCTTTTGGTTTTTTTTTCTTGGAGCTTCTTAGTGCAAAATTGTTTCATAGGATTATAAAGGTTTTTAATTTATCTTTCTAGTATACGTTCGTCTTTCTGTTTGCTCCACCGTTTGTAGTATAACGATTTTTTGGACGTATTTGACTGGGGTTTTTTGGGGATAGATCAGTTAGAAGTTATATTATTTCATATATTTCATGTTAAAATATTTTAAATTTAATGTTATAATGTTTAAATTTAATGTTATAATTTTTGTTAATTTTTGTTAGTTAACAGAAATTTGAAGACAAGAGTTTTGTGCTGCTTCTTTTACATTTTGTATTGACTTCCATGTTTGTAAAAAAAATTCATTGTTTCGCTTGGATCTCAGTTCTTAATGAAAAACTCAAATGTCGTGTGAGAATTCAACTCAAACATGGATACCATAAGGGGCTGATCTAGACAACTTTGACGGGAGGCCGAAATTTTGACAATGTTTAAATTTTAAAATTAGACAGGGGGCCAAGAACCAACCAAAACTTTACTTGTGTGACTAAAAACCAGCTAGTCACCTTATTTAAGGTTCATAACGTCAATTTTTGATAATATTTTGACTGATTACTGAGTTTTACAGAATTCTTAAATCTAGTAAAAAAATACTACCAGTCACTAATGCTCAATGAAAACTATTTGGTCCATTCAAGATGCTACACGTCGGGCTCTTCGTCGTCAGACCATACATTTCTACGTGAATCTAGTTACAAACTACCAGCTTAATTAACTATTCCACATTCCAAAATATTCCATCTATAGTGAAACATAATGGTAACAATTCGGTCCACTCAAGATGCTATATATGTATGAAAAACGTCTGGATTTCC
>NW_008704623.1:512414-517414 GCF_000326865.2 Helobdella robusta | reverse complement strand
TTTAAAATTATTTAATAATAAAGAAAACCATTTTAGTATGATTTTTTCAAATTTGAAAAAAAATATTTTGGCTGTTTAATAATTCTTGAATGTGTGTGTATAATTAACCATAAAATACTTACTATACTTACTAGAAAATACTTCAAAACATTGAAAATTTAAAAAATGTGAGCATAAACATAATGAAATTTTACCACGGAATTTCAAACCGAAGTTTCCCTATCCTGTATTATCCCATTCTCATTGGGAACGAAAGCGGGATTGACGTCACACATTTTTTTCAGTATATCAATTGCCGGATAAATGTTGCCTGACTATTATAGCAGTTTCCAGTAGCCGAGATGGTTAAGTTGTCTGAATGATCCTGTTGATGTTACAGCGGCCGAGTTTGAATACGAAGTACTCTTATGAGGTTTACGTGAGAATTTATAATAATAATAATAAGAGCAGGACAAAGAAGAACAGCCAAACAACAACAACAACAACAATAATAATAATAATATTTGATTGCGGGTACTTCCACTATGTCAAGGTTAAAGTTCAAGTGCCCCAGTTTAAAATTCCATGGGTTGAAACGACGCAAAAATTTTCCACTGAACAATAGAAATAATAAAATAATAATAATAATAAAATAATAATAAAAAATGGATGTTCACATAAATTTGACCTGTGTTCTGAACGGTTTTGATTTTATTCAGTCTTACGGTTTCATTTGTCTCTCTTTCTAACAAGTGTCTGGTTAATTACATAATAAGAAAAGCAACAACCACAACAATAATAGTAATAATAATAATAAATTTAATTATAATAATAAAAAAGTAATAAAAATAATAACGATGATAATAATAATAAAAATAATACACACACGCTCACATATAAAAATGCATACTAACACGCAAAGCATGGTATAACGCATACAAATGAAATGAATATCGTAACTGGAGATTTCTTATTGTATTTGAACCCGATCACCGCTAAGCAGAACCAGGCGTCTTTACTATATACGCCACCCTAGCATTGTAGTAAAAATATTTACTAGAATGTGCAGTATCAGAAAAATCGTTTGAAGAGAAGCTAGAGAAATTTTAGTAGTATTGATAGCGTTTTTGAAGTGTAGTAACAATAGCTGCTGCTGCAACAACAGTAGCTGTAGTAGTAGCAGCAGCAGTAGTAGTAGCAGTAGCAAACGTATTTTTGGTTTTAGTAATATTTTTGGTGGTAAAAGCATTTGTCGGTTTATCACTTAATATCAATTGTTAATATTTTTACCAATACTGTTTAATAAAGGTCAGAGTGATGATAGATAAGAGAACGAACGAGTAGAAAGAAGAATGATTTCAGTGAAAAACTAAAAGATCTGAAATTTTCAGAGCAAAATATAAATTAATTTGCATGAAGTTGATGAGTTCCACACTGGAGGAGAGCCTCCGAAAAAAGTACACTGGTCTGTAACCTAACAAAACTTCGAAATAATTTGTGAAAAAAACGCTGAATAAAAGATAAAATAATGAACAATAGTAGAATAACAAAGGTAACAAGAATAATAATAAATAAATGATAACCCCAGCGTGATTGCACGATCCATAAATAAGTACGATGAACGGATGGCGACAGAGGAGCGTTTTTAATATACCAACAATTAAATGATGATAACGCTCTCCCACCACACACACACACACACACACACACCACACACACACAAACAAACACACTTACACATACAAGTATTATATATTATATATATGACGGGACATTTAGTATATGACAGCGTACCTATATGTATATGTAAGCACGCGATTCGCAGCTTCTATACGCACAAACACTTATATGTATGTATGTATGTATGTGTGTATGTATGTATGTTTGTATGTATGTATGTATGTATGTATAAACCCGTTTGTCGTGTATGTATGTATGTATGTATGTATGTATGTATGTATGTATGTATGTATGTATGTATGTATGTATGTATGTATGTATGTATGTATGTATGTATGTATGTATGTATGTATGTATGTATGTATGTATGTATGTATGTATAAACATACACACGTATGCATTTTACATTGCGTATGCAATACTCATGCGCAAAAGTGAAGTGCGTGTATGCGCGTACATGCATGCTGCGTGCACGCAAATTTTGTATGCCATAGTTGACGGCTCGTGGGAAAACAAATTACAGTGGCTTTTTCCACAGTAAGAGGGCTTCATTTTCAATTTTGGCTTCCCTATTCTGTCTATCGACACCGAGGATGGGGTCACGGTTGGCGGCAAAGATCGTCTGCTGGGTCTTCTGGTGCTGTTTCCTGGCACTGAAGAATGGCTGGTGGGCAAGAGAGGATGTGTAAATTGTGTTTGTCGTCAGTGAAGTTGATGTCGTTGTGGAGGTTAGGGACAGTCGCTGATTTTGGGGTTGCTGAGATGATGGCAGTGATGATTTTACGCTTCGTTTTGTTGACTGTTGTAACTGATGTTGTTGTTGTTTGTGTTGCTGTTGTAGTAGGAGTTGTTTTTGCAAGTGTTGTTGCTGCTGCTGCAGGTGCTGTTGTTGCATTTGCTGTTGTTGCAGATGTTGTTGTTGCAGTTGCTGTTGTTGGAATAACAACTGTTGATTATTTTGCATTGTTTCTTTCAACTTGGAAGAATATTTAATCGGCGAATCAGTTTTTGTTGGTTGCCGAAGTTGTGGCTGGTTTAAAACGGCGGACGGGTTCTGTTGTTGTTTCAGCAACAATCGTTGCTGTTGCTGCTGTTGTTTTAGTAGCAACTGTTGTTGTTGTTGCAAAAATTGTTGTTGCGGCTGTTGTTGTTGTTGTTGCTGCTGCAGCTGGGATACATTCGACAGTATATGTGGTTGGTGTTGATGTTGGTAGTGTTGACACGTATGCGGCGCTTTCCACTGTGGTTGTTGACGTTGTTGCTGTTGCTGTTGTTGTTGTTGTTGTTGTAATTCTAGCATTTGGTTTTGTTGCAACAACTGTTGTTGTAAAAATTGTTGTTGAAGTATCAATTGTTCCTGCTGTCTGATTGCCAAGTCCTGCTCTGGATCGCTCGATTGCATGAAATCTAACGGAGGCAACTGTTGTAGAAAAGATTGTTGCTGAAACATTTGTTGGTGCGATGTTGTCGAATGTGTTTGTTGCTGCTGCTGCTGTAATGACTGCTGATGTTGTTTCAACAGCTGTGTCAGTTGTGGTGCATGAGGCTGCTGTTGTGGCGTCGTGACATCACAGAATCTGTTGAAATGCGGCACGTATCCTGTTCCCAGAAGCACCGGCGGAGAGTTTAATATGGCGGCGTTCAAATTTAAAATAGCGGCATTGGGGTTAAAAATAGAGTTTGCTGAAACGTTCGTCATGCCAATTTTGTGGTTGTGCTTTTCAACGTCCGCTTCGTCGAGAACGCTGTTATAGAGTGGTAGCTGGATCTGCGCTGGTATCTCGCTAGATGAGCTGATGTACTTTGTAAATATCGGTGACCTCGCTGAACCGAATGGAGCCATCGAAGTTTCGGTTATTGTCGAATATCGAAGCTTGTCAAGCACACCTTTTGATTTGCCGAAACTAGGTGGATAACCCGTGGTTTGCTGAGGCGCGTCTAATGAACGGTTTTTAAGAAGGCGCTTAGTTGGTTCTGTAGTGAATATAGGATAGGCCGCGTCCGTTGTTTCCAGCCTGCCAGTGTTAACTAGCGACGAGTTGTTAAGTTCGTTAATCTTCGGAATGTTCGGATGCGACGATATTAATTTCTTCCTACTCACATCCGAACCAATGAACGGCACATTAATGTTGTTGTTGTTGTTGTTGATATTGTTGTTGTTGTTGTTACACGTCATATCTGTTCCAAAATCATCCCCCCTACTGTCAATCACGTCCCTACTTGAGACTTTCCCTCTGTCGTAATGCGATCTCGATTTGGCATACCTAGCGACGAGAAGTTTATCCCTTCTCCTGGAGCCCCTGACATCATTTCTTCTGTCACCTTCGTAGTCGTTGTTTTCCAAATTGAGGGAGTTATTCAGTCGGAATGTGTTTGTTCTTTCTTCTTTGTCGCACCTGATGTCTACCATGCTTCCGTTGCAGTTGAATGTGAAGAGGACTGGACGTTTTCCTGCACTTCCAGTGCTCGATGGCTTGGATTTGCGACTGAAGAATGTGGATTTTTTTGATTTTGGGTTAAAAATTTCATCTTCAATTTTTTTCCTGCTTTTCCCAAAGGAATGTTCCAAAATTTGGCAGTTTTCCTCGTCTTCTTCGTCGTCGATGTGGTGGTTGCTGTCGTTCTGCTGACTTTTCGTTTTGCTGTTCACCTAATTTTTTTATTTTTCAATGTCTCAAAATGAATCGAAAAGTGCTTTTAATAAAAAATAATGCTACACCAATTACACAATATCGTTGTAAATTTGTAACTTTTCTGTACGCACATCAATATTATATTTATGTGTGTGCGTGCGTACGTGTGGGTGCGTACGTGCGTGCGTGTGTGTATATGGCCGTGTTACGTCTAAGTAATGTTGATCTTAATGTCCAGGGTTTCAAGATATATGTGAATATTAATGACCATCTCATGAATAATAATTAGGTACGGAGTGTTCTATCTCTGGATAAGGTTTCTTTGGATGTATTTTTTTCTGTGTTGGTGTGCGTGTTTATCTGTGTGTGTGTGTGTGTGTGTGTGTGTGGTGTGTGCGTGTGTGTAAGTTGCATATGCTTTGCATTTTTTATAATTTTTCTCTATATTAATGTATGTGTGTTTGTGCGTGCGTGCGTGTGTGTTAAGTCGCATATTCGTTTGTTTGTTTGCTTGTTTGTTTGTGTGTGTGAGTGGTGTTTGTGTGTGCGTGTGTGTGTTTGTGTGTGTGTGCGTGTGTGTGTGTGTGTGTGTGCGTGCAGATGTATGTGTGTGAGTGGTGTTTGTGTTTGTGTGTGTGTGTGTGTGTGTGTGTGTGCACATGTATGTGTGTGAGTGGTGTTTGTGTTTGTGTGTGTGTGTGTGTGTGA